>NC_088403.1:41947227-42119727 GCF_034236695.1 Oncorhynchus nerka
GATACACAGTGCCCAAGTGATTCAGATTGATGTGTTTCACCTTTGCTCTCAGGCCACATAGCTTGCCACTGGTTTGAGTCCCTAGATGTGTCTAACTAGTCATTTGTGTGGTATTTGTATAGAATAGTATAGGTATTAAAGCTCACCCCGGTACATACCATGTCTCAGTGATCCGTTTCCCATAGAGAGCCATGTGTTTGGAAGAAGTGCTAACCTCACTAGATACCATGTCTCAGTGAGTGGTCTCTATGCAGTGTTAATGTGTAATTAAGGACAGCTGGATGGGCTTCTGGCCCCAAGTCCACATTTATTTAGTACCACTAGGTCATAAGTCACGGTGTTAAGGCCATTTATGTGCCCCATGACTTTATGTGCCCCTGTTTCCCAGCTCCTCATTGGGCTCTCAGTATGTGCATCCTGAAGAGTAGAAGAGCAACATTTGTCGGATAGTGTGGTCCCAAATGGCACCCTATTCTGTATGTGCCCTGGTCAAAAGTAGTGCACTATAAAGGTTATAGGGTTCCATTTGGGAGGCTGATAGCTAGATATATGAGGATGGCAAGGGAGTGCATGGACTCATTTGACCATGTACTTTCAAGGAAAATGTCAAAGGTTGAGATTTCTAGGTTAGTGGAGGCAGAAGGACATAGAAGTGCAAATAAGTGAAAGAGGGTTAGGTTTAGTAAGTTCTATGATGTGTAATAACTTGCCCTGTCTCTCTCTCTCTGAGAGAGAGGGGAGAGCGAGAGAGAGAGAGAGACTGCCTGCCTGCCTGCCTGACTGCCTGCCTGACTGCCTGCTATCCTTCCTTTTGTATCTCTCCCAGATTGACATTTCATTATAACGTGAAATGTCCCAGTGCAGCCTCAGGCTAGCACGTTTACCTCTGAAGAGTGTGTGCTTTAGTTTAGTTACGCAATGGAAACACTTAGATATGCCCCTGTGGGACACAGTTACATCTCTCTCTCTTTGCCAGCCAATAGATACAGTTGAAGTTGGAAGTTTACATACACTTAGGGTGGAGTCATTAAAACTAATTTTTCAACCACCACAAATTTCTTGTTAACCAACTATAGTTTTGGCACGTCGGTTAGGACATCTACTTTGTGCATGGCACAAATAATTTTTCCAACAATTGTTTACAGACAGATTATTTCACTGATAATTCACTGTATCACAATTCCAGTGGGTCAGAAGTTTACATACACTAAGTTGACTGTGCCTTAAAACAGCTTGGAAAATTCCACAAAAGTATGTCATGGCTTTAGAAGCTTCTGATAGGCTAATTGACATAATTTGAGTCAATTGGAGGTGTACCTGTGGATGTATTTTAAGGCCTACCTTCTAACTCAGTGCCTCTTTGCTTGACATAATGGGGAAAACAGAAGAAATCAGCCAAGACCTCAGAACAAAAATTGTAGACCTCCACAAGTCTGGTTCATCCTTGGGAGCAATTTCCAAATGCCTGAAGGTACCACGTTCATCTGTACAAACAATAGTACGCAAGTATAAATACCGTGGGACCACACAGCTGTCATACCGCTCAGGAAGGAGACGCGTTCTGTCTCCTAGAGATTAATGTACTTTGGTGCGAAAAGTGCAAATCAGTCCCAGAACAACAGCCAAGGACCTTGTGAAGATGCTGGAGGAAACAGGTACAAAATTATCTATATCCACAGTAAAACGAGTCTGATATTGACATAACCTGACAGGCCACTCAGCAAGGAAGAAGCCACTGCTCCAAAACCGCCATAAAAAAAGACAGACTACGGTTTGCAACTGCACATGGGGACAAAGATCATACTTTTTGGAGAAATGTCCTCTGGTCTGATGAAACAAAAATAGAACTGTTTGGCCATAATGACCATCATTATGTTTGGAGGAAAAGGGGTAGGCTTGCAAGCCGAAGAACACCATCCATACCTTGAAGCACAGGGGTGACAGCATCATGTTGTGGGGATACTTTGCTGCAGGAGGGACTGGTGCACTTCACAAAATAGATGGCATCATGAGGGTGGAAAATTATGTGGATATATTGAAGCAACATCTCAAGACATTAGTCAGGAAGTTAAAGCTTGGTCGCAAATAGGTCTTCTAAATGGACAATGACCCAAGTATACTTCCAAAGTTATGGCAAAATGGCTTAAGGACAACAAATTCAAGGTATTGGAGTGACCACCACAAAGATCAATCCTATAGAAAATTTGTGGGCAGAAAAAGCGTGTGCGAGCGAGGAGGTCTGCAAACCGGACTCAGTTACACCAGCTCTGTCATGTGGAATGTGCCAAAATTCACCCAACTTATTGTGGGAAGCTTGTGGAAGGCTACCCGAAACGTTTGACCCAAGTTAAACAATTTAAAGGCAAATACTAATTGAGTGTATGTAAACTTCTGACCCAGTGGGAATGCAACGAAATAAATAAAAGCTGAAATAAATAATTCTCTCTACCATTATTTTGACATTTCACATCCTTAAAATAAAGTTGTGATCCTAACTGACCTAAAACAGGGTATTCTTACCAGGTTTAAATGTCAGGAATTGTGAAAAACTGAGTTTAAATGTAATTTGGCTAAGGTGTATGTAAATTTCCGACTTCAACTGTGTCATCTCTTTCGATATTTTCAAACAATTTCTGTATCAATGTATCTATTTGTGTAAAGAAGTGTTCCATAGTTACTCTATGACTGTGTTCCAAATGGCACCATATTCCCTATGGGCCCTGGTCAAAAATAGTGGACTATATAGGGGATAGGGTGCCATTTGGGATGCAGCCTAGATCTAAGCCCTCTCTACACATGGCAGGAATTAGGAAATAGATAAGTGGTGAGGGGCATTCTAGTCTGTAACAACTCTCATAATGAAGAACCGTGGGTTTCCGCCGAGCGATCTGTGTTGTTTCGACGGCCCACCCCAAACTGCCCGGGGACCCCCAACATGAAAGTAGTGTGTGTGTGTGTGTCAGACATTCTAGAATCGTACAGGGGTTACACACGCAACTTCAAACAGTCTGACGGTTTTGAAACCATATTTTGGTGTTTTAAAAAAACCCGATGGGATTCCTTCCCTTTTCTCACCTCTTTCCTCTCTTCTTTTTTTTCTTCTCTCCTTTCTCCCTCTACCCCTGTGTCTGATTGTAAATCTCATCCATCTTATTTTCTCATCCCTCTCTTTCCCTCCCTCCCTCCCTCCCTCCCGTCTCTCTCTCTCTCTCTCTCTCTCTCTCCCCTACTCCGTGCCCTCTCTCTTGTATCTCTCCCTCTCTCTTTCCCCCACTCTCCATGTCTATCCCCCTCTCCACATTCTCTCACCCCCTTTCTCTATTCAGTGTTCAGGGTGTATTTTACTGGGTGCAATCAAAAGTTTCTATGCTCTAATGGTCTGTAGGTAACTCTGTTGTTCCCTATTCACCCTGGCCCTGGGGACAAAAGAGAGGAGAGAGGGAAGCGAAAGAAAGAGGATAAGTTAGTAGCTGAACAAAAGAGACGTTCGGGGAGATATTTTAACGCGAGCCTGAAAGGGACATTGTTTGGAGGAGGAGAAAACAGAGGGATGGGTGGATGGAGGGGGGAAGGGAAAGGAGGGAAGAGATTCTCTCACGAGTAATGAGGTTAATAAATGAGGGAACATGGTTTTCTAAATGTCCAAAGCCTTACAGTCATCATTAACCTCCCGGTCAGGCTTCTCTCTCATTGAGGTAAGTATACATACATGCACGCACACACACACACACACACACACACACATACACACACTCACACTCACACATACATACACACAGGGAAAATTCCTCTGGTTTAGATAGCTTAGCTCAGATTACAGTTGAAGTCGGAGTCATTAAAACTCGTTTTTCAACCTCTCCACAAATTTCTCGTTAACAAACTATAGTTTTGGCAAGTCGGTTAGGACATCTACTTTGTGCATGACACAAGTAATTTTTCCAACAATTGTTTACAGACAGATTATTTCACTTATAATTCACTGTATCACAATTCCAGCGAGTCAGCAGTTTACATAGAAGCTTTTGATAGGCTAATTGACATAATTTGCGTCAATTGGAGGTGTACCTGTGGATGTATTTCAAGGCCTACCTTCTAACTCAGTGCCTCTTTGCTTGACGTCATGGGGAAATCAAAAGAAATCAGCCAAGACCTCAGAAAAATAATTGTAGACCTCCACAAGTCTGGTTCATCCTTGGGAGCAATTTCCAAATGCCTGAAGGTACCATGTTCATCTGTACAAAAACTCGTACGCAAGTATAAACACCATGGGACCACGCAGCCGTCATACTGCTCAGGAAGGAGACGCATTCTATCTCCTAGAGATGAAGGTAATTTGGTGCGAAAAGTGCAAATCATTCCCAGAACAACAGCCAAGGACCTTGTGAAGATGCTGGAGGAAACAGGTACAAAAGTATCTATAAAACGAGTCCCATATCGACATAATCTGAAAGGCCGCTCAGCAAGGAAGAAGCCACTGCTCCAGAACCGCCATAAAAAAGCCAGACTACGGTTTGCAACTGCACATGGGGACAAAGATCATACTTTTTGGAGAAATGTCCTCTGGTCTGATGAAACAAAAATAGAACTGTTTGGCCATAATGACCATCGTTATGTTTGGAGGAAAAAGGGGAGGCTTGCAAGCCGAAGACCACCATCCTAACCGTGAAGCACGGGGGTGGCAGCATCATGTTGTGGGGGTGCTTTGCTGCAGGAGGGACTAGTGCACTTCACAGAATAGATGTCATCATGAGGCAGGAAAATTATGTGAATATATTGAAGCAACATCTCAAGACATCAGTTAGGAAGTTAAAGCTTGGTTGGAAATGGGTCTTCCAAATGGACAATGACTCCAAGTATACTTCCAAAGTTGTGGCAAAATGGCTTAAGGAAAAGAAAGTCAAGGTACAGTATTGGAGTGGCCATCACAAAGCCCTGACCACAAATTGGAGGGCAGAACTGAAAAAGCGTGTGCGACCGAGGAGGCCTACAAACCCGACTCAGTTACACCAGCTTTGTCAGGAGGAATGGGCCAAAATTCACCCAACTTATTGTGGGAAGCTTGTGGAAGGCTACCCGTAACCTTTGACCCAAATTAAACAATTTAAAGGCAATGCTACCAAATTCTAATTGAGTGTATGTAAGCTTCAAGAATTGCGGGACGGCCTCCCGGGTGGCGCAGTGGTTAAGGGCGCTGTACTGCAGTGCCAGCTGTGCCATCAGAGTCCCTGGGTTCGCGCTCAGGCGCTGTCGTAACCGGCCGTGACCGGGAGGTCCGTGGGGCGACGCACAATTGGCCTAGCGTCGTCCGGGTTAGGGAGGGCTTGGTCGGTAGGGATGTCCTTGTCTCATCGCACACCAGCGACTCCTGTGGCGGGCCGGGCGCAGTGCGCGCTAACCAAGGTTGCCAGGTGCACGGTGTATCCTCCGACACATTGGTGCGGCTGGCTTCCTGGTTGGATACGCGCTGTGTTAAGAAGCAGTGCGGCTGGTTGGGTTGTGTATCGGAGGACGCATGACTTTCAACCTTCGTCTCTCCCGAGCCCGTACGGGAGTTGTAGTGATGAGACAAGATAGTAGCTACTACAACAATTGGATACCACGAAATTGGGGAGAAAAGGGGTAAAAAAAAAGAAGGAGAAAAAAAGAAAAAAAGAATTGCGAGACCAGCAAGCAGCGATGGGGTCAGACGCCAAGAGCCACGGTCAAACTCCAACTAGTGTTCCCTATGCAGGTGCTGTCCAGCCATGCTGACAAAAGAGGAATGTCTGCGATGCAACACATTCAATTTTGGACAGTTTTTACTGGAGAGGGTCACTGCAGACCCAATGGATTGTGTGTGTGACGGACCATCAAAGTTCTGACACACATATGGATAGAGTGGTGCTGGAGACGTTCTTTAGAACCTCCAAGATCAACTGGCAGCAGCAGCCTAGACCACCTGGATCAGGAGGGCAAATGACAAGCAAGTAAGTTGTTTTGCTGTCGATAGCTAGCTAGCAACATAAGCTCTCTTTTTACACAAGGGTAGTGTCGTTCAGTACAGTGTCATTTTGTGATCGATTCGGCCTGAATTGGGCTTGCTAGAACCACCTCGAACCAAACTAGCCAAGTTGAGCTAACTAGCTTTGTTTGCTATACCCAAAATGTACTGTAGACTAACATTATAGTGAGCTAATGTTATCTAGCTAGCCTTGCTAACTCATTATGAGAAAAACTGGACATTTGTTTTGATGATGCTGACAAAGAGTAAAGGAATGACTTTGGCTTCATGACTCATATTAGTCTTTCAGTAACTATACCTGTGTGGTGTAGCTAGCTAAAGTGTGTCTGTGAGATGTGTAATATTATGTTACAGTAGAAATGCAGAGAGTACACAATAGCATTTTTGTCATTCTGTCATTCTCTTACAGACGTTGTGCATAGCTCAAGGGCACTTTGGCAAATTTTTCACCTACTCGGCTTGGGAATGTATTGATGATCCTCTCAAGCTCTGTCAGGTTGGATGGGGAGCGTTGCTGAACAGCTATTTTCAGGTCTCTCCAAAGATGTCTGGGCACTGGCTGGGCCACTCAAGGACATTCAGAGACTTGTCCCGAAGCCACTCCTGCGTTGTCTTGGCTGTGTGCTCAGGGTTGATGTCCTGTTGGAAGGTGAACCTTCGCCCCAGTCTGAGGTCCTGAGTGCTCTGGAGCAGGTTTTCATCAAGGATCTCTCTGTACTTCGCTCCGTTCATCTTTCCCTCGATCCTGACTAGTCTCCCAGTCCCTGCCGCTGAAAAACTTCCCCACATCACGATGCTGCCACCACCATGCTTCACCATAGGGATGATATTGGCAGGGTGGTGAGCGGTGCCTGGTTTCCTCCAGACGTGATGCTTGGCATTCAGGCCAAAGTGTTCAATCTTGGTTTCATCAGACCAGAGAATCTTGTTTCTCATGGTCTGAGAGTCCTTTAGGTGCCTTTTGGTAAACTTCAAGTGGGCTGTCATTTGCCTTTTACTGAGGAGTGGCTTCCATTTGGCCACTCTACCATAAAGGCGTGATTGGTGGAGTGCTGCAGAGATGGTTGTTCTTCTAGAAGGTTCTCCCAGCTCTACAGAGGATCTCTGGAGCTCTGTCAGATTGACCATTTGAGTTCTTGGTCACCTCTCTGACCAAGGCCCTTCTCCCCCTGTTGCTCAGTTTGGCTCGGTGGACAGCTCTAGGAAGAGCCTTGGTGGTTCCAAACTTCTTCCATTTAAGAATGATGGAGGCCACTGTGTTCTTGGGGACCTTCAATGCTGCAGAATGTTTTTGGTACTCTTCCCCAGATCTGTGTCTCGACACAATCCTGTCTTGGAGCTCTACGGACAATTCCTTCCACCTCATGGCTTGCTTTTTGCTCTGAAATGCACTGTCAACTGTGGGACCTTAAATATACATGTGTGTGCCTTTTTCAAATCATGTCCAATCAACTGAATTTACCACAGCTGGACACCAGTCAAGTTGTTGATACATCTCAAGGATGATAAATGTAAACAGGATGCACCTCAACTAAATTTCGAGTCTCATAGCAAAGGGCCTGAAAACTTATGTAAATAAGGTATTCCTGTTTTTCACTTTGTCATTATGGGGTATTTTGTGAAGATTGATGGGGAACTTTTTCAATTGAACCAATTTTAGAATAAGGCTGTAACGTAACAAAATGTGGAAAAAGTGAAGGTCTAAATAGTTCCCAAATGCACTGTATGTACAACAGCTACCAATATCTATACCACAATGCAGTTGTGAGCATACTATGAATTCTACATGATACTACAACATCAGTATAACTGAAAATGGATGTTGTGTTGGCTGAATGTTCCAGGCAGGGTCCTGACTGTTCTTCAGCTGGTGAACTTGGTCTTGTGTTAGGCAATGGCAGCTGGTCTGGCAAAACTTCATGGGCTCAATGACCTTGGACTCATAGACTATACACTTTGGTTCTAACCAGCCCCATGCAGTCCTTTCCTCTTCCGAGTCAGATGATGTTGAGCTTGGCTGAACGTCATGCACAATGGGTCTATGGGATCTGTACTACTAAAGCTAGTGTCAATGTCATAATTAGCAGCAACAGTATTAGTCTGTAGGACACACGCTAGTCAGTGATTAGCAAACATTTTACCACTTTGTCCCCACTCAAACAAGGTACTATATCCACCCACCCCCCTCATGTCAATAGATCATGTATACTAACCTTCACACACAATACCCACCCCCAACAGACACCAGTAATATCACATTTACATTTGATTCATTTGGCAGACTGTCATGAGCAATTAGGGTTAAGTGCCTTGCTCAAGACCACATCGTCACCCACGCCATCCCTTCCTTACTAGTAACTCTGCTTTTCTCCCATTTAGACTTCAAGCTTTGCCTAAACAATCAACTAATGTCTAGCTAGATCCAGTATATTTATTTGCTCATCATGGAATCATGGAAAGATTTATTTAAGGTGACTTACTCTAGTTCCTGGTGCTGAGCTTGATGTTAATGGGATCGGACTCTGTAAATAGAACACATAGGCCAGTCACGTTAGTCTCTGCGGTAGATAGTTAGCTGGCTAGGTAGCTAACGGTTAGATACGGTCCTGTAGGCTGTAGCTAACGTAACCTAACGTAGCTAACATTAGCTTGCAAAGTTGCAAATCACCTCGCCAGATAGCAGCTGGTTAATTACATTGATTTGCTTTCGAATGTCAAGCCAGAGTATTATGAAAGCTAGCTAGCTCGATTGCGGGTTTACATAAACAAATGTAGTTTGCTAGCTAGCTAATTAGCTAAGTTAACTAGATAGCCAATTCAAAACATAACTTGTAGCAGTTATCGCGCTAGTTAACTATTGCATTCATGTCATTGTCGCCTTTACACCGGCACTGTAGATAGCCTAAGTAAATCAGCACCGTTGGAAAGCTGGGATTCCCCTTTATTAAATAGTAGTCATGTAAAAAATATTTTAAGAATAGCCTAATTGACAAATAACTTGCTGTGCATAGATCTCCCCTGAAACATTCATATTTGAGCCTTGTATATAAACATGTCTAGTTAATTACCTTGCTTTGAGGTAGCCTACCTCATCCATTTGATCCCCGATTCATTGAATGAGGGAATCATTTTATAAAGACAAAAGTATTTGATTGTAATGTTGCAATATTTTATATCAAGGGTGGCAACCATCCTCCAGGATAGCTACTGGGTGTGCAGGCTTTTGTTCAAGCCAGCTGCTTAACAGGACCTTGATAAGCAGACTTGGGTGTTTTCAGGGCTGGAACAAAAGCCAAGCCTGCACACCCAGGAGCTCTCCAGATGGAGGGTTGACCACATGTGACTAACAGTGCAGTTCTACTTTATGGTGGGTAAAATGCCTTTGAACGAGGGCACAGCGGCAGGACAACGTGGGATCAGGCACAGCAGCCTTCCAGTGTCAGTAATGCTGACTTTTTAATGTAGGCTATGATAATAGTCATGCACATTTGGTTAAAAGTAGTAGAGAAGTCATGGAAAATGTGTGGGAACCCTTAACAGTGAATAATCAGAGGTCTCTATAGCATAATGCTCTTTGTGAATTTCGGTGAACATAGTCTAATGGACCGACTTGGAAAAAGACAGCTCCTGCACTTCTTTCATCCCAAGTCGAGCACTGGTTCTAATGATTACGTTTTCAGGTTTGACAAGGAGGACCTGATTGAACCCCCCCCCCGTGTATGTGTTTGTGTGTGTGTGTGTATTTAGGGGTCAGTGTAAGTGGAATTTCCCCATGTGTGAACAGACACGGTAAGGCTGACTACCAATGGTATGGATGACACATCGCCCCCTGTGGCCAGCTTAGAGTACTGACGGACTGGACAGACGGATGGATAACACACACGCCAACATTGAATGCAGCTGATACTGTGTAAACAGGCAGAACACACACACACACACACACACACACACAGTGATCAGGAATCCCCAGTGCAGTCTGCAGTTACATCTACAATACCTGTAGTCTATGCAGGATCATGCAGTAGACTGTGGTGGTTACACCCTTTATTGTTCTAAATGAAGTCTAGTGTTAACTTCTGCAAATAAATATCTATATGAAAACCAGACAGCTGAAAGGGAAGAGTGTTTAATGGAGATATCAACACTGACTCAACTAGAGCAAAGCAGGTCACCTGTGACGGACAGAGTGGGCGAGAGAGAGAGAGAGAGAGAGAGAGAGGGGAGATGGAAGGATAGAGGGGTGGGTGTAGGAGAGACAGAGAGAGAGGGATGGAAGGATAGAAGGGTGGGTGAAGGAGAGACAGCGAGAGAGGGATGGAAGGGTAGAGGAAAATAGAGAGCATGTGCATGTGTTTGTTTTAGGCTTGAAGCAGTGGAATTCTTAGTCCGTCAACATCAGTGGCTGTCGACACACACGGTCTATTCCCCCACCAGCCCTCCCTTGGCCTCTGTGTAGAAAAAGGAAAGGGCGCAGAGCTCGCACCTCTCCAGGCAAAACATTTGTTTTCTAGAAGTAGATCCTGGCTGGCAGTGTCGGAAGGATACACCGAGGTAATGTAAGGCGTTCCTTGGCCGGGGGGCGGGATACAGTAAGGTAATGCAATGTGCGCCTTGGCTAGGTAGCCTGTAACGGTGGGCAGAGATCTCAGCACACAACAGATACTAAAACACAAAACAGTCACGTCATCATGCCTTGTCCCTGACCATGTGACCTGACCAGGAAAAACTGCTGACTCATAATAAGACTCATGTTCTCCCAGGCCCACAATGAATGAGAGCCAATCAACTAAGACAGTTAGAACCAATGATGAGCATGCATTCTTTTGATGCTCATACACAACAATGTCAAACGTAACTATTCTCATAGGAACCCTGCCATGAGCTGATCTAGGGTCAGTTTTGCCTGTTAGATGTTAGACAATTAATATGGAGACGGGGGATCTGATCCTAGATCATCATTCGTACTCTATGGCCCCAGATCATTACATGTGAATCTGGTGAAACATCATCTCTATTCCCATAGGAACCCTGTGTTATGCTCACATGCAGTAAAGTATGAGCTATTACTGTAAACTCGAAAAACAAGAGATCCTCGAAAAACCTTTTGATCTACCCCCCTGTTATTATTATTATTAAAGTAAATAATAATATGCATAACAATATCAACAATAACACAATATTTTAGTTCTCAGTGTTTATTATGAGTTAGTAGCAAAACAGAATAAAAAATCATAATAATATGAGGTAAACTCCCAGCAGAGCCCCAAGTCCAATGGGTATATCATCTGGCGTGTTGATGTTAATGTTTTAATGTGTATGTTCTCTGTGTCCATAGCCAGAATGATTTTGCAGTGCATGGTGATCAAACAGGTTTCCTGTTATATTCATCAGAGGTGTAGGGACGGGGGAAGTCTGTGAATCCCAAAAAATAGCAATTATACAGATGATTAACAAAATATGCACACGACAATATTCATACCTTGGTTTTTGTGGTGAATGTGAATGAAAAAAACCTGTTTTGATGATAGGTTTCATACACATACCTTGTCCATAATGTAGAGGCCTATGGGATATTCATTGAAGAGTAAGGGAGGAAGATGGTAAATGTCATCTGCATAACATACCAATACCAATTGACACACCTTTGTATGCCTCCTTGTCTGTATACCTGCAGACACAGAAGTGAGTAGTTCAGTCATCTGCACGCTATACAGTGAGCCTTCAACATATTCTTTCCTCTTTGTTGACAGATATCCATTGAATTGTGCCCATTTTCTGTTTTAGAAAGATTTGCATAAATCTGAAAAGATAGATGGTATCATCATAAAACAATATCAATTTAGATCATACAAGAGACAAACCTTACCTTAAATTGAGGAGATCTTTACATTTTTCAATTAATTGCCGGCACCTGCTGTCCTTTCAAATTAAATTCCAAATGTTTCAGTTGGGCAGTCGAGTTCATGCGAGAACCCCCACCTCCTATTGGGGTTCTTGGAAGAACCTTTTGGGGGCCATTTTCAGTGCCAAGAACCTTAAGGTTCTTCAAAGAACTTTGAGGATATTAGAAGAACCCTGTTGAACCCCTAATTGTTAAAGTGCATAAGATGTTAATCTCGCTATGGGCCAACACACACACACACACACACACACACACACACACACACACACACACACACACACACACAGCAGCATTAGAAAAGGTAGTGTGAACCCTATGATCTTTAGCCTAGTTATTATCTCCTAATGTCGGCCCCATAGGCACCCCTCACTCCTCCGCTTACACCCTCTTCTGTGTGCCACAAAAGGGCCCCAGTTACACCCCTTGCTTTAGGGAGGAAATCCTAGAATCACTCCATAGAACATGTTGAGAGTTCACTCATTATAACATCATGACATTATGTGGGCTGTCGTACTTCATCTAGAAGATTGACGAGAAGTGAGATGAGAGAGTGTGTGTGTGTGCGTGCGTGTGTGTTTGCTTGTTTGATTAGGGATAAATGAGAGGCCAGTTTGAACAGCCGTGATTTTGCCCTTGTCAGAGTAGTTTAAACTAGGCCCCTAGACACTGGTTTAAGATCAGTTCTTCACTGCTCTCCCGTAATGCTTTAAGACTAGGATTTGTGGAGATAATCTGACTCTAGATCTGTACCTAGGGGTAAATTGCCTCCTGGTATCTCTGTGTGTCTGGAGAGACTCATACAGACCTTCCCAGTGAAACCCAGGTGTAGTTAGCCTGCTGGAACTGGAAGCCTGCTGCTAACTGGAAGTGTAAATCTCTATCTGAATGTGTATTGCAAATATTAGCGTTAGCATTCATATCTGTTGTGGTATTACATTGTGATCTGTTTATTTTTTATTTATTTGTATTTTTATTTAACCTTTATTTAACCAGGTAGGTGTGTACTCTCTGTCTGTCTTGTTGGATTGTCTGTATAAACTGTTTGTAGTTAGATATTAAAGTGTGCTCTGTAAAAACACTCATATCGGATGTAATCAATACTGGCTTATTATACAGTGTGCATAGCAGTAGGAAGTATTATTCTTAAGGATATGTTGACTTATCTTTCCCACAGCTGTGATGACATTGGGATTGGAATTCTGGCTCCTGATTGATTATTTTATATCACTTTTTGCCCACCATTTTAGTATATTTACATGTCAGGGGTGTTTTGATAGAAAGAGGAGATATAAAACTATAGTCTATTGTTTTGTTTTTTCTCTTCCCCTACAGTATCTGTCGCTTCAGTGCGTTATGGAAGGTACATGTAAACAGAGGGACTCCTCCTTTCCAATAATTGGAAACACATACATTCTTTCTGTCAATGGTTGCTGTAGGCGACGGGCATGGCGGCATGCCAACCTGGACCAGCGCTGTCATTGGGCATGGTGATTTAGGAGAGAGATTAGGAGGGACACGGCAGCGGTCGCTGTGGTTTCCACCTTGTGTTGTTGATTCTGGAAGCCTTAGAGCACTATGACATCACAGATTAGAGGGTTGATAATACAGTTCAGAGAGTTCATAATCTTGCATCATAACATATCCATTCCATAGAATTGTTATATGCAGGATCAGTGGAGGGAATTGAACCAAGTGAATTGAATACATTGAACCAACTGAATTGAGTGAATTGAACCGAGTGAATTGAACCGAGTGAATTACATTTACATTACATTTAAGTCATTTAGCAGACGCTCTTATCCAGAGCGACTTACAAATTGGTGCATTCACCTTATGACATCCAGTGGAACAGTAGTGCATCTAAATCTTTTAAGGGGAGGGGGGGGGTGAGAGGGATTACTTTATCCTATCCTAGGTATTCCTTAAAGAGGTGGGGTTTCAGGTGTCTCCGGAAGGTGGTGATTGACTCCGCTGTCCTGGCGTCGTGAGGGAGTTTGTTCCACCATTGGGGGGCCAGAGCAGTGAACAGTTTTGACTGGGCTGCGCGGGAACTGTACTTCCTCAGTGGTAGGGAGGCGAGCAGGCCAGAGGTGGATGAACGCAGTGCCCTTGTTTGGGTGTAGGGCCTGATCAGAGCCTGGAGGTACTGAGGTGCCGTTCCCCTCACAGCTCCGTAGGCAAGCACCATGGTCTTGTAGCGGATGCGAGCTTCAACTGGAAGCCAGTGGAGAGAGCGGAGGAGCGGGGTGACGTGAGATAACTTGGGAAGGTTGAACACCAGACGGGCTGCGGCGTTCTGGATGAGTTGTAGGGGTTTAATGGCACAGGCAGGGAGCCCAGCCATTAAAATAGGCAGGGAGCCCAGCCAACAGCGAGTTGCAGTAATCCAGACGGGAGATGACAAGTGCCTGGATTAGGACCTGCGCCGCTTCCTGTGTGAGGCAGGGTCGTACTCTGCGGATGTTGTAGAGCATGAACCTACAAGAACGGGCCACCGCCTTGATGTTAGTTGAGAACGACAGGGTGTTGTCCAGGATCACGCCAAGGTTCTTAGCGCTCTGGGAGGAGGACACAATGGAGTTGTCAACCGTGATGGCGAGATCATGGAACGGGCAGTCCTTCCCCGGGAGGAAGAGCAGCTCTGTCTTGCCGAGGTTCAGCTTGAGGTGGTGATCCGTCATCCACACTGATATGTCTGCCAGACATGCAGAGATGCGATTCGCCACCTGGTCATCAGAAGGGGGAAAGGAGAAGATTAATTGTGTGTCGTCTGCATAGCAATGATAGGAGAGACCATGTGAGGTTATGACAGAGCCAAGTGACTTGGTGTATAGCGAGAATAGGAGAGGGCCTAGAACAGAGCCCTGGGGACACCAGTGGTGAGAGCACGTGGTGTGGAGACGGATTCTCGCCACGCCACTTGGTAGGAGCGACCTGTCAGGTAGGACGCAATCCAAGCGTGGGCCGCGCCGGAAATGCCCAACTCGGAGAGGGTGGAGAGGAGGATCTGATGGTTCACAGTATCGAAGGCAGCCGATAGGTCTAGAAGGATGAGAGCAGAGGAGAGAGAGTTAGCTTTAGCAGTGCGGAGCGCCTCCGTGATACAGAGAAGAGCAGTCTCAGTTGAATGACTAGTCTTGAAACCTGACTGATATGGATCAAGAAGGTCATTCTGAGAGAGATAGCGGGAGAGCTGGCCAAGGACGGCACGTTCAAGAGTTTTGGAGAGAAAAGAAAGAAGGGATACTGGTCTGTAGTTGTTGACATCGGAGGGATCGAGTGTAGGTTTTTTCAGAAGGGGTGCAACTCTCGCTCTCTTGAAGACGGAAGGGACGTAGCCAGCGGTCAGGGATGAGTTGATGAGCGAGGTGAGGTAAGGGAGAAGGTCTCCGGAAATGTTCTGGAGAAGAGAGGAGGGGATAGGGTCAAGCGGGCAGGTTGTTGGGCGGCCGGCCGTCACAAGACGCGAGATTTCATCTGGAGAGAGAGGGGAGAAAGAGGTCAGAGCACAGGGTAGGGCAGTGTGAGCAGAATCAGCGGTGTCGTTTCACTTAGCAAACGAGGATCGGATGTCGTCGACCTTCTTTTCAAAATGGTTGACGAAGTCATCTGCAGAGAGGGAGGAGGGGGGGGAGGGGGAGGAGGATTCAGGAGGGAGGAGAAGGTGGCAAAGAGCTTCCTAGGGTTAGAGGCAGATGCTTGGAATTTAGAGTGGTAGAAAGTGGCTTTAGCAGCAGAGAGAGAAGAGGAAAATGTAGAGAGGAGGGAGTGAAAGAATGCCAGGTCCGCAGGGAGGCGAGTTTTCCTCCATTTCCGCTCGGCTGCCCGGAGCCCTGTTGAGTGAATTGAACCAAGTGAATTCAGTACTTATAGAACTTATAACAACTTATAACAAGGATCAGAAACATTTGTTTGATCTCAGTCAGGGCTGCATCGGGCGAACGGGGGCATTGGCTATGTCTTCCAAGTGGTCCCAGAGCTAGGAGATATAGGACACCGATCGGAAGTTCGACATTCTGGCTGATGGATGGCTTGCTGGCAGAATGGAAGAACCGAGATCAGACATCTAAACTTAGAAAGGCAACAGAGCAGGGAGAGGAGAGAGAAGAGATTGTGTTTTATTTGATTTATTTATTTAACCTTTATTTGATCAGGGAGTCATACTGAGACCAAGGTCTCTTTTACAGATGAGCCCTGAATTACATAAATTACAGAAAATACACACATTAAAATTAAAATAAAGCAGAAAGAAAAACACGGCCATAAAAAATTTAATTGGCCTCGAGGCACCAAATCATCACATTTCTAAACACTTTGAAGATTGTTCCACAAATAAGGTGCAAAAAAACTCTAATTGGATTTACGTAGAGGCCAAAGAAATTTCCAGAGTTAGCCATCGCTAAGACTGGGTGTGGTAACTAATATGTCTAAAGTTTGATAATGACGTTAGGTACAGTGGGACTTTATAAATGAAAACATAGAAATGTATCAACCTACGTGACATCATGTGACCAACATATCTGATGAGGTCATAAAGGTGTCGGGCTTGTTGATTGGCCTGTAACTTTAACTTGAGCCCTGTTGGGCCCTGACCAACAACCAACCGATACCCTCTGAGGTTTGAGACCTCAGACAACATGGCATGACATTGCTTGGCTTCAACCCTTTCTGAACTGTGACCCCAACCTCGTGAACTAACCCAAATCCAAATTCAGGGCTGACTCTCAATCCTTTGATCCATGAGGAATAGTTTCTGATCTTCCACTTACAGTGTATTTTTTCTTTGAAATGACCCAAACCCAAAGCTCCCAAAGTAAATCCTGAGAGTGAGAGAGAGAGAGAGCAGAGAGAGAGAGAGAGAGAGAGAGAGAGAGAGAGAGAGAGAGCAAGAGAGAGAGAGAGAGAGAGAGGGAGGCCTAGTTGAGTCCTGTCTGTTCAAATCCTCTATAATAACACCAACCCTGTCCTGTCCCTTCATGCCAAGACCAGGTATTTCTCTAAAGCAGTGGTTCTCAATCCTGGCCCTGGGGAGCTAGAGGGTTACCCCAATTTTTTTTTTTGCCCTAGCACTACACAGCTGATTCAAATAATCAACTCATTATCTGGCTTGGATGCTTTCAAAAGCAGGTTGAGAACCACTGCTCTAGAGGATACGGTAGATTTTCGGGAGAATGTGTGTGTGTGATGTGTGTGTGCATGACAAGTTCAGGAGTGTGTGTGACGTGTGTTGTCTTCTCCAGGTTAAGTTGTTCTGTAGCCTTCAGTACCTGTCCTACATGTTAGGGCATTGGCACACCCCACAGCCTGTCTTCTCACCCTGACAGATTCTATGCTCTTCCCTCCTAAGCCTCTTCATCTTGAGAAATACACCCCTTAGGGTGTATAAATACAGTATGGTACTCTATGTATTTGTGTTATTGCAGTAAAGGTTCCAACATGCCTGGGATAATATACAGTGTATTGTATTGGTCATATCACAGCCCTACCCTCCGGCGCCATCCGGCGTCATCTTGGTGAAGATGGCACCCGGAGAGTAGGGCTGCCGTCTTATCGGCTCTTAACCAACCATGCAATTTTTTTGTTCTTTTCGCGTTGTTCATAACTTGTTTTGTACATAATGTTGCTGCTACCGTCTCTTATGACCGGAAAGAGCTTCTGGACATCAGAACTGGGATTATTCACCTCAAATTGTAGTTCTTCTTAAATGAGTCGGACACAAGGGATATACTACGGACATCCGACCAGGCCCAGATCCCCGTGATTCGCTGGAAAAGGAAACGTAGGTTTCGCGGAAAGAGATGAGTATCAGGCGACGAGTGGCTAATCTGCCCTTACCTTCTGTTCTGTAGCTAACGTTCAATCGCTGGAAAATAAATGGGACGAACTGAAAGCACGTATATCCTACCAACGGGACATTAATAACTGTAATATCTTATGTTTCATACAGCTGGGGGTTTTCATCAGTATTTTTCGTAGCTGTCTACATAACACCACAGACCGAAGCTGGCACTAACACCACACTCAATGAGCTGTATTCCACCATAAGCAAACAGGCGGCGCTCCTAGTGGCCAGGGACTTTAATCAAATCAAATCAAATGTATTTATATAGCCCTTCGTACATCAGCTGATATCTCAAAGTGCTGTACAGAAACCCAGCCTAAAACCTCAAACAGCAAGCAATGCAGGTGTAGAAGCACGGTGGCTAGGAAAAACTCCCTAGAAAGGCCAAAACCTAGGAAGAAACCTAGAGAGGAACCAGGCTATGTGGGGTGGCCAGTCCTCTTCTGGCTGTGCCGGGTGGAGATTATAACAGAACATGGCCAAGATGTTCAAATGTTCATAAATGACCAGCATGGTCGTATAATAATAAGGCAGAACAGTTGAAACTGGAGCAGCAGCACGGTCAGGTGGACTGGGGACAGCAAGGAGTCATCATGTCAGGTAGTCCTGGGGCATGGTCCTAGGGCTCAGGTCCTCCGAGAGAGAGAAAGAAAGAGAGAAGGAGAGAATTAGAGAACGCACACTTAGATTCACACAGGACACCGAATAGGACAGGAGAAGTACTCCAGATATAACAAACTGACCCTAGCCCCCCGACACATAAACTACTGCAGCATAAATACTGGAGGCTGAGACAGGAGGGGTCAGGAGACACTGTGGCCCCATCCGAGGACACCCCCGGACAGGGCCAAACAGGAAGGATATAACCCCACCCACTTTGCCAAAGCACAGCCCCCACACCACTAGAGGGATATCTTCAACCACCAACTTACCATCCTGAGACAAGACTGATTATAGCCCACAAAGATCTCCGCCATGGCACAACCCAAGGGGGGGCGCCAACCCAGACAGGATGACCACATCAGTGAATCAACCCACTCAGGTGACGCACCCCTTCCAGGGACGGCATGAGAGAGCCCCAGTAAGCCAGTGACTCAGCCCCTGTAATAGGGTTAGAGGCAGAGAATCCCAGTGGAAAGAGGGGAACCGGCCAGGCAGAGACAGCAAGGGCGGTTCGTTGCTCCAGAGCCTTTCCGTTCACCTTCCCACTCCTGGGCCAGACTACACTCAATCATATGACCCACTGAAGAGATGAGTCTTCAGTAAAGACTTAAAGGTTGAGACCGAGTTTGTGTCTCTGACATGGGTAGGCAGACCGTTCCATGAAAATGGAGCTCTATAGGAGAAAGCCCTGCCTCCAGCTGTTTGCTTAGAAATTCTAGGGACAATTAGGAGGCCTGCGTCTTGTGACCGTAACGTATGTGTAGGTATGTACGGCAGGACCAAATCAGAGAGATAGGTAGGAGCAAGCCCATGTAATGCTTTGTAGGTTAGCAGTAAAACCTTGAAAACAGCCCTTGCTTTGACAGGAAGCCAGTGTAGAGAGCCTAGCACTGGAGTAATATGATACTTTTTTGGGTTCTAGTCAGGATTCTAGCAGCCGTATTTAGCACCAACTGAAGTTTATTTAGTGCTTTATCCGGGTAGCCGGAAAGTAGAGCATTGCAGTAGTCTAACCTAGAAGTGACAAAAGCATGGGTTAATTTTTCTGCATAATTTTTGGACAGAAAGTTTCTGATTTTTGCAATGTTACGTAGATGGAAAAAAGCTGTCCTTGAAATGGTCTTGATATGTTCTTCAAAAGAGAGATCAGGGTCCAGAGTAACGCCGAGGTCCTTCACAGTTTTATTTGAGACGACTGTACAACCATTAAGATTAATTGTCAGATTCAACAGAAGATCTCTTTGTTTCTTGGGACCTAGAACAAGCATCTCTGTTTTGTCCGAGTTTAAAACTAGAAAGTTTGCAGCCATCCACTTCCTTATGTCTGAAACACATGCTTCTAGCAAGGGCAATTTTGGGGCTTCACCATGTTTCATTGAAATGTACAGCTGTGTGTCATCCGCATAGCAGTGAAAGTTAACATTATGTTTTCGAATAACATCCCCAAGAGGTAAAATATATAGTGAAAACAATAGTGGTCCTAAAACAGAACCTTGAGGAACACCGAAATTTACAGTTGATTTGTCAGAGGACAAACCATTCACAGAGACAAACTGATATCTTTCCGACAGATAAGATCTAAACCAGGCCAGAACTTGTCCCTGTAGACCAATTTGGGTTTCCAATCTCTCCAAAAGAATGTGTTGATCGATGGTATCAAAAGCAGCACTAAGGTCTAGGAGCACAAGGACAGATGCAGAGCCATTAAATGCCATTAAAATGTCATTTACCACCTTCACAAGTGCCGTCTCAGTGCTATGATGGGGTCTAAAACCAGACTGAAGCATTTTGTATACATTGTTTTGTCTTCAGGAAGGCAGTAAGTTGCTGCGCAACAGCCTTTTCTAAAATGTTTGAGAGGAATGGAAGATTCGATATAGTTTTTTATTTTCTGGGTCAAGGTTTGGCTTTTTCAAGAGAGGCTTTATTACTGCCACTTTTAGTGAGTTTGTTACACATCCGGTGGATAGAGAGCCGTTTATTATGTTCAACATAGGAGGGCCAAGCACAGGAAGCAGCTCTTTCAGTAGTTTAGTTGGAATAGGATCCAGTATGCAGCTTGAAGGTTTAGAGGCCATGATTATTTTCATCATTGTGTCAAGAGATATATTACTAAAACACTTGAGCGTCTCTCTTGATCCTAGGTCCTGGCAGAGTTGTGCAGACTCAGACAACTGAGCTTTGAAGGAATATGCAGATTTAAAGAGGAGTCCGTAATTTGCTTTCTAATAATCATGATCTTTTCCTCAAAGAAGTTGTCACTGCTAAAGTGAAAGTCATCCTCTCTTGGGGAATGCTGCTTTTTAGTTAGCTTTGCGACAGTATCAAAAAGGAATTTCGGATTGTTCTTATTTTCCTCAATTAAGTTAGAAAAATAGGATGATCGAGCAGCAGTAAGGGCTCTTCGGTACTGCACGGTACTGTCTTTCCAAGCTAGTCGGAAGACTTCCAGTTTGGTGTGGCGCCATTTCCGTTCCAATTTTCTGGAAGCTTGCTTCAGAGCTCGGGTATTTTCTGTGTACCAGGGAGCTAGTTTCTTATGAGAAATGTTTTTAGTTTTTAGGGGTGCAACTGCATCTAGGGTATTGCGCAAGGTTAAATTGAGTTCCTCAGTTAGGTGGTTAACTGATTTTTGTCCTCTGGCGTCCTTGGGTAGACAGAGGGAATCTGGAAGGACATCAAGGAATCTTTGTGTTGTCTGTGAATTTATAGCACGACTTTTGATGTTCCTTGGTTGGGGTCTGAGCAGATTATTTGTTGCAATTGCAAACGTAATAAAATAGTGGTCCGATAGTCCCAGATTATGAGGAAAAACATTAAGATCCACAACATTTATTCCATGGGACAAAACTAGGTCCAGCGTATGACTGTGACAGTGAGTGGGTCCAGAGACATGTTGGACAAAACCCACTGAGTCGATGATGGCTCCGAAAGCCTTTTGGAGTGGGTCTGTGGACTTTTCCATGTGAATATTAAAGTCACCAAAGATTAGAATATTATCTGCTATGACTACAAGGTCCGATAGGAATTCAGGGAACTCAGTGAGGAATGCTGTATATGTCCCAGGAGGCCTGTAAACAGTAGCTATAAAAAGTGATTGAGTAGGCTGCATAGATTTCATGACTAGAAGCTCAAAAGACGAAATTGTAAATTGAAATTTGCTATCGTAAATGTTAGCAACACCTCCGCCTTTGCGGGATGCACGGGGGATATGGTCACTAGTGTAGCCAGGAGGTGAGGCCTCATTTAACACAGTAAATTCATCAGGCTTAAGCCATGTTTCAGTCAGGCCAATCACATCAAGATTATGATCAGTGATTAGTTCATTGACTATAATTACCTTTGAAGTAAGGGATCTAACATTAAGTAGCCCTATTTTGAGATGTGAGGTATCATGATCTCTTTCAATAATTACAGGAATGGAGGTGATCTTTATTCTAGTGAGATTGCTAAGGCGAACACCGCCATGTTTAGTTTTGCCCAACCTAGGTCGAGGCACAGACACGGTCTCAATGGTGATAGCTGAGCTGACTACACTGACTGTGCTAGTGGCAGACTCCACTATGCTGGCAGGCTGGCTAACAGCCTGGCCTGCACCCTATTTCATTGTGGAGCTAGAGGAGTGAGAGCCCTGTCTATGTTGGTAGATAAGATGAGAGCACCCCTCCAGCTAGGATGGAGTCCGTCACTCCTCAGCAGGTCAGGCTTGGTCCTGTTTGTGGGTGAGTCCCAGAAAGAGGGCCAATTATCTACAAATTCTATCTTTTGGGAGGGGCAGAAAACAGTTTTCAACCAGCGATTGAGTTGTGAGACTCTGCTGTAGAGCTCATCACTCCCCCTAACTGGGAAACTTAAACCTAATGCAGGGAAACTTAAATCAGTTTGGCCTAATTTCTATCAGCATGTTAAATGTGCAATCAGAGGGAAAACAATTCTAGACCACCTTTACTCCACACACAGAGACACGTACAAAGCTCTCCCTCGCCCTCCATTTGGCAAATCTGACCATAACTCTATCCTCCTGATTCTTGCTTACAAGCTAAAATTAATGCAAAAGCACCAGTGACTTGGTCTATAAAAAAGTAGTCAGATGAAAGCTACAGGACTGTTTTGCTAGCACAGACTGGAATATGTTCCAGAATTCTTCCGATGGCATTGAGGAGTACACCACATCAGTCACTAGCTTTATCAATAAGTGCATCGAGGACGTCGTGCACCCAGGGATGGTACATACATTACAGGCAACATTCGCACTGAGCTAAAGAGTAGAGCTGCCACTCTCAAGCTTATAAGAAATCTCGCTATGCCCTCCAACGAACCACCAAATCCTGGACTTCCTGATGGGCCGCTCCCAGATGGTAAGGGTAGGTAACAACACATCCGCCATGCTGATCCTCAACACAGGGGCCCCTCAGGGGTGCGTGCTCGGTCCCCTCCTGTACTCCCTGTTCACTCATGACTGCACTGCCAAGCACGACTCCAACACCATCATTAAGTTTGCTGATGACACAACAGTGGTAGACCTGATCACCGACAATGATGTGACCTCACATGAAGGTATGCTACTGAGATAATGAGCTTGTTTGTTTATTTTGATCCCCAGTAGCTTTTGCAGAAGCAGCAGCTACTTTTCCTGGGGTGCTTCCTGAGCTAAAGGTCAGCTGCTGAGCTGAAGGGATGCTACTGGGCTAAAGGTCAGGAATTGACATTGATTGATGTCAGGTGATTGTCTACTGGTATTTGAGGCAGAATTCACCTCACACAAGGACACTAGCTCTGAGGAACACAATTCACATGATTGATAACAATAGCTATGTCAATTTGTACTAATCAATCACACGTAAGGTTATATTCAAGAAATACCCATAAAGAGAAGATGATATGTGGCATTAGCCAAACATGCAGTCCTGCCAATACAGTTTTGACTTGTTGCAGTAAAACGGTATTTCTCTTGACAGAGTGGGTTGGGGTTATGGCATACCTAAACCAAATCCCTTGGCCCCCAATTGGCCCCTTTTGTCTTCAACACGACGGGATTGACATGGAATTTAGAGTTTAGTAGCTCAGTTTCTGAACAGTTGCCTTGTGGAACTGTCATAAACCGTCTAAACTTGTGTCCGGGCACCTGTTTACATGTTCTCTCGTTAGAGAAAGATATGAGGCACCTGTTTACATGTTCTCTCGTTAGAGAAAGATATGGGGTCTGGAAGCAGCTTAGGGTACTCCTGTCCTCAGTTTACTTTAGCCTAGCCAGGTTCACTGTAGTCGGTATCAAATCAAAACCAAATCAAAATCAAATGTATTTGTCACGTGAGCCGATGACAACAGGTGTAGGTAGACCTTACAGTGAAACGCTTACTAACAAGCCCTTAAACCAACAATGCAGTTTTAAGAAAAAAATTGTCTTAAGAAAGTATTTACTAAAATAAACTGAAGGAAAAAAATATATTAAAAAAATATATAATAATTAAAGAGCAACAATACCGGGGGTACCGGTACAGAGTATTATGTGCGGGGGCACAGGTTAGTTGAGGTAATTGAGGTAATATGTACGTGTAGGTAGAGGTAAAGTGACTATGCATAGATATGGGTGATATAGTCGGTTAGGCTACAATTCCGTTTCGCAAGAAGAATTCATAGGTTTAGTGGGAGAAACACAAAGTGGAACATTCCCATAGATGTTTACCAGGAAAACACACACACACACACACTCCCATTCCCCCCAGCCATGACCTTCCAAATGATCTAGCTCGCTGTTTACGAAATGTGAAAAATAAATCTGATATTGATTAAGGATGATCACCACGTCTTTTGTCATGAAGTGCAGGTAGCCTAGCAGTTGAGAGCATTGGGCCAGTAACCAAAAAGGTCTCTGGTTTGAATCCTCAAGCCGTCTATGTGAAGAATCTGTTGATGTGCCCTTGAGCAAGGCACTTAAGCCTAATTGCTCCTTTAAGTCTCTCTGGATGAGAGTGTCTGCTAAATGACTCAAATGTAATTGTGTTAACAATATTTACAATATTTAGCTTTGGTTCCTGTTTGGATTCATTTACACAACAACTTCCTTTACTTGCTAAGGATGGCCTCTTATTGGATGGCCCACATTGGTGGATACTTTATGAGTATGTCTCTCTCTCCCACTCCCTACTCCTTCTCTTCTTTTCCTTTCTCTATGACATCTCTCCATCTTACCTTTTCATCTCTCCCTCTCATGTTGTTTTCCCTCTATATCACTGTAACAGAGTCAGAGTGAGGTCAGATATACAATACCTGTCACACAGACTGACGCACGTTGACAGACCAGACTACTAGATTTACATTTACCAGATTCCTGACTGTCCCTTTAACAACATCCCATCTCTCACACAAAAGGTCCCTCCATTCCTCTACTCCTCCATTCCTCCATCCCTTCATCCCTCCAGCATTTTTTCTTTAACAACTTACTTTTTTTTTACAGAAAGGACAGGAAAGACAAGTGGCTAATGTGCACTCTCTCGCTCCCTCTCTTTCCTCGATCATTCCATCCATCACTCCATCTTGCCATCCCTCCATCCATCTCTCCTCAAACAGACCCACTAAGGCGGGTTTAGTCGGTTTTCTTTGTATGACAGTTTGTTTAACATCATGGTAAAATACAGTATGCACTACCTGATGAGGTCACTTAGAGATCAGTCAATCAGGTTTAACTGTCAACGAGGGACTTTTATGTTGTCAGGCAGGGTTAGGGAGTAACTGTACATGTACATGTAATCTGTTACATGTAATCTGATTACAAAATCATTTAACCAACAAAAATATTGTAATCATATTACAGATACTTTAAAAAAACGAGATAATTACTTCTTGGATTACTTTTACATTTAGAAAGGATGTTTGCGAGAATGTTTTTTTTTTTTGTCTTCTGTTTTCTCAATGACATTTAATTCAGCTTTGAAAAAAGGCTCATGTTTAAGTTTGTTCCATCTAAGCGAGTCTTACCTGACCACAAGTCAGAGACCACTATGACACACCAAATGTTTGTTGGATCCTTTTTGTCTTCTTCTTTGGCCTGTTAAAGGGAAAGTAATCAGATTACATTACTGAATGTGGTGGGGGGGGGGGGGGGGTTGTTGTTGTGTAAAATACTCCTTCCCTCACGTTGTGTCGAGGAGCTGGGTAAACACTTTGATTGACAGGTAGTGGAGTGATGAGGTATGATCTAGCACTTAGTAAACAGGGAGACTTCTGGGAAGAAACACAGAGGGGCAATACTAAGGCCTGAACATGTGTTATCAGAGCAGTGATGTGATTATTAAGGTGGATGTTTAATAGCACTGAGGTATGTACCTGGTGTTTGCTCTGTCAAGTATAAGCAAATAGGTCTGATTGATTGATAAACATTGTTTAAAAATTGAGAGCCAATATTGGGTTACTTGGAGATGACAGACTCACATCTGTATGTCAATGGCTGTTGGATGTAGTGTGTGTCTGTATTTGTGTGTGCTTGTCTCTGTGCAATATTTTGTGAATGGTAAAGAAAATCTCAAAGAACCCTCCTCATTGAGAGCACGTTCTACGACAGGCATAGAAGTCCACCCAATCCAAGGCAGCTCCTTCTGCTCCAAAGCCTGTTTCATCTCTTATGTCAACACAGAAATGAAATCCTCATCTCATCTCATCTCATCTCTCTCTCTCTCTCTCTCTCTCTCTCTCTCTCTCTCCCTCTCTCTCTCTCCTTGTTTGTCAGAGAGTGTAAATGAATCCTTCTCTCCCGCCCCGAAGGGGGTGTGTGTGTGCGCTCGTGTGTGTGTTAGGCTTGGGCAGTATAACGTATACCAGGATATTTTGAAATGCAGGGGTAACTTAGTTAACTATCTAAGTAAGATGTGCCAAATAAATTATCTCCAGCTCAGGGCTCCAGCTATGCATTTGGTTTGCTAGCTTGCAAGATCAATCTTCTTGGTTACAGTATTGACTATCAATCCCCTCCTGGATAAAGATCCCTTCTGCCTAAATTGTTTTGTACAGAATTTTATTTGTGTTTTTATTATATACCGTGTATATATTATGTTTGGAAAGAAATAGCGCCCCTTGTGTGCACTGCCTGTAATACCGTATACCCCGTTATGGTACAGGAACGGTATTACGGTATGAAAATCTGGATACCGCCAAACCCTAGTGTGTGTGTGTGTGTGTGTGGGGCCGCAGATTAGTCCTTAAATTCCACCCTATTGTACATCTCCCCCACTGGCTTTTCATAGGGAGGCAGAACGTAGAAAGTCAAGGTGTGGTGTCTTTAAATGAATAATCCTTTAGAAGACACACACACACACATACACACTTGGCGTGGGAACCCAATAGAGTACGGCATCAACATGTGCGGTAGGATACTTTCACATCAGGATTTTGACTGGGCTAGAAGCTGAATAGAGAGAGAGGGAGTCCCATGACAAAAGTTTGACGGCTCCCTGTTCTTTGTCTTTTTGTCTCTCCCAGTGTTATTTTTCTCTCTTTCTGTTTGATCCATTGTTCATTGACAGGCCTATGTCTGTGTATCCATGTGTTTCTCTGAGCACATGTCTGAAGTAGCATGTGGAGACCATGGCCTCTCTCTTTCTGTCTTTACGCTCTCTCTCTTTCTCTCTCTCTTTTTCTGTCTTTACTCTCTCTCTCTTTCTCTCTCGTTCTCCCACTCTCTTTGTCTCCCCCTCTCCTCTCTCTCTCTCTCTCTCTCTCTCTCTCTCTCCAGTGGAGTAACCTTGCCCTGCTTCTGTCACTCTGATTAGCATGAGTGTGGAGATCAGAGGAAAGAGTGCGGGAAAGAGAGGGAGAACTTGACCAACGGAGAGAGTGAGGAGAGAGGGCAGACTTTCCTTTCCCTCTCTTTCTATCTACCTCCCCTCCCCCCCACCCCCTCCTTCACTTGTATTTGTTAAAGAGAAACCCCCTGTAAGAGTGAGGTCAAGAGTTTGAGGAGGTAGCTAGTGACATGTCTGCTGGTCATGTGAAGTGGTCTATGATCTATGAACCTGGGACTGTGTTTGCTCAACGTTTCAGCCGCAACAACCTGTAGGGGTGTTCACCATGCACCTTGTGGTGTACACACACACACACACACACACACACACACACACACACACACACACATTCACATCTGTATGGCCAGACACCACAACAGACTGTGAGGTCCTCTTACAGGGCCCCTGGGATCCTGGGCCTAATTCCATATAACTTTGGCCTTGCATTCCTACCCCTGTCCCTTCACCTATCACATCCCCTACCCTTTCACCTCCACGAGGGGCCCTCCATGAGGGGTATAACTTACACTCACACTACAATCACGAACACACTACCCGTACAGACACACACATAGCTATCACAACCACCTCACTCTTTACAACCCACATCCGTACAGCTCCAAACCCTGTCACCTTTCGCACCCCCTCAAACCCCCCCTCTCTCTCCTCTCACCTCAACCTGTATTCAGGGGTAGATGTAAAATAGTAAATGAAAATCCGGGGCACTCAAAGTAATATGATGTGCTACTTTTGATATGGTATGGTATGTGTTCATTTGTGGTTTTCCATCATCCATTTCGTATGATATGTTACAAATAACAATTTGATATTTTACGAATTGCAATTTGTACAATATTTTAAGAATTTGCAAAAGATATGATATGAATTCCAATTTGTTGTGGCTAACGTTGGTTGTGTGGCTAACGCTGGGTGGCTAATATTAGCAAGTCCAGGGGTTAAGGTTATGGGAAGGGTTAGCTAACATGTTAAGTAGTTGTAAAGTAGCTAAAAACAGTAAGTAGTTGTAAATTAGCTAAACTGCTAAAGTTGTCCACGGTGAGATTTGAACACGCAACCTCTGGGTTGATAGACGTTCCCATTATAAGCCTACCTATCGATGCCGACCAACCACCCTCCTTTCATTTTTGTCTTCAATAACCTTCTGTTTCATGTAACCATACCAAATGTAACGTACTAATTTGAGTGTCCCAGGTTTTTGTTTACTGTGCCACGTCTAGTCTATGAGACCAGGCTGCTCACCTCCCCAGGACGCAACCGACACCCTTTCATCCCTAATCGCATTGAAACGCCATCTCTGACCCTTGACCTCTAGCTAGCCCCTAGCTGGCCCCTAGGAGCCCCTAGCCCAGGACTGCTGCTGGGTTGTTTTAATCCTCTATGAAAGGACCTATATTGCATTGTTCCCGGTCCCAGACGGTCTCAATATTGACTGACTGACAGACTGACTGGCTGTTCATGAGTAGGCTTCGACTCTGTGTGTAGACCTACACACACTGTGTTTCTCACATGAGAGGTTGTTTTCCGTCCCGCTCTGGTTTCTGAGAAAGGAGCACGCGCATTGTTCTGTGAATGGGCTTTGGTATGTGTGAGGTGGCTTATGTACTTTATCTATGCTAATAGTGTGATGGATTTGAAGTTGTTGTAGGTATTCCAACGAAGCATGGACTATTGAGACATGCACCTATCTTAAAAGTCCCTGCATTGGTTAACTGTTCATGTTTAGAATTGTTTTTTTTTTTAAGAAAATGAAAGCACCATGTGGCCTTGCACACAAAGACATGTCTGACATGCTTTGAAGATATGTGCCTTAGTCGGTCCCCTCAGATCCTCTGGCCTTTTAGTTGTTCCAAAGGTCATAACCAAACATTTTGGTGAGGCTAGCCTTCAGCCACCATGGTCCTGACGTTTGGAACAGCCTGCTGAAGGATCCGAGGGCCTCAGAAACTGTAGAAACCTTTTTAGAAACCTTTCTAGCCGTGCTTTTCAGTCATGCAACAGTATCTATTTTATTGATTTTATCCCATTTTATATATCTTATACATTTTAATCTATTTTAATGCATCTCTCAGTCCACTGTTATTAGTGTTCTTTTTTTTACTCTCTTAATTTGTCCAACTTTGTTTTACCATTTTAATGTGTCTCGTTTGTATCTTTCTCACCTTTTATTATTTTATTTCGGACTTTGAAATGCATCCGCTTTCTCTAAGAAATGTGCTTGATGAATAAAGTTTGATGTGATTATTGAAATGGGCAGGGGGAGACGTTTAAAATGTGTATTCATTTTGAACAAAAGCTGCATTAAGGTTGACGCGTGATTGATAAACTACGATAGCAGATCCCCTATGTGTTCCCCATGTCAGAGCTCTACTTATAAGATAGTGGTTAGACTGGCCTGGTATGTGGCACCCGGTCTTTTCCTCTCTATTTCGGATCATTTCAAACATGTTAAATGTGCTGTGTATTTGTTTCAGTGGCATGATCAAACCCACTACACATCTTTAACAAAAAATCATGGTGGTTGTTTATTCCTCATATAACACTTTTCATCGTCATAAGATATTAGTTAGCAGACGTGGATCCAAAACATAGATCAAACACTTATTCTATATTATTCTGTTGGTTCAGTTGTACCCGGCAAAGACAATCAAATCAAATGGAGCACTTGAAAGTGTTGGTCCTAGAGGTTAAGCCTGGTACTGTATGTGGTTCTCTCTCTCTCGCTCTCTCTCTCAACTCAATTCAAAGGGCTTTTTTGGCATGGGGAACATATGTTTACATAGCCAAAATAAATGGAATAGGCAATAAAACAACGGGAAATAAACAAGGGAAACATGAGTAAACATTACACTCACATAGATGTTTCAAATGTTTTATTATTGGCTATGTACAGTGTTGTAAAAGTGTGCACGTAGTTGAAGTATAAAAGGGAAAAGTATTCAGACCCCTTGACTTTTTCCACATTTTGTTACGTTACAGCCTTATTCCAAAATGTATTAAATCAATTTTAAAAAATGATCCGCAATCTACACACACTACCACATCATGGCAAAGCGAAAACAGATTTTGGGGAATTTTTGCAAATGTATTAAAAATCAAAAACAGAAATATCTTATTGACATAAATATTCAGACCCTTTTTTGCTATGAGACTCGAAATTGAGCTCAGGTGCATTCTGTTTCCATTGATCATCCTTGAGGTGATTCTACAACTTGATTGGAGTCCACTTGTGGTAAATTCAACTCATTGGACATGATTTGGAAAGGCACACACCTGTTTATATAAGGTCCCACAGTTGACAGTGCATGTCAGAGCAAAAACCAAGCCATTAGGTCGAAGGAATTGTCCATAGAGCTCCGAGACAGGATTGTGTCGAGGCACAGATCTTGCGGAAGGGTACCAAAAATTGTCTGCAGCATTGAAGGTCCCCAAGAACACAGTGTCCTCCACCATTCTTAAATGGAAGAAGTTTGGAACCACCAAGGCTCTTCCCAGAGCTGGCAGCCGAGCCAAACGGAACAATCGGGGGAGAAGAGCCTTGGTCAGGGAGGTGACCAAGAACTCGTTGGACACTCTGACAGAGCTCTAGAGTGTACCTGTTTTAGCTTTGTCATTATGGGGTATTGTGTGTAGATTGATGGTGGGAATTAAAAAATATATACATTTTAGAATAAGTCTGTAACCTAACAAAATGTGAAAAAGGTCAAGGGATCTGAATACTTTCCGAAGGCACTGTAGGTTGTATTTGCCATGCTGTTTGTGCTCCACTGGTTGCCCTTTTGTCATGGCAACGACACAAATCTTGCTGCTGTGATTGGATAGTGCAGGTCTCTCTATCTCCCTTGTGGCTCAATTGGTAGAGCATGTGGCTTGCATGGGGCTTGCATGGGGCTTGATTCCCACTAAGGCCAACCATATGAAAATGTATTCCCGCCTCAATTTGCTTTGGATAGAAGTGTCTGCTTAATGGCATACAGTACACAATGTAATACTAACGGTCTCTCTCTCTCTCTCTCTCTCTCCAGGGGACGACAGGAGAACCGTGTAATGGGTTGGACTGTAGTGGGGGATGCAATTGTAATCCAGAGAAAGGCGGCAGGGTAAGACATGAATACATCTCTATTCTCTCTCCCTCTCACACACATTCACATCTGTGACTGACCCGCTGGATTTGGTCTTATGTACCAACATTTGAAATTGTGTTTTTTTACATTGGATAAAAATAGAGACTTGGATCTAGAAAATCGGATATCATCGACTACAGTTGAGGAACAATGGGAAAGTAATTCTGCTTTGAAAGTTGATACACTTGTAACCCCACTTTTGAGAAAATGGCCCTTGAATGTTTTGATTACACCTGTTGGAGAGCTCTTCTTCTTAAGCTTTAGCCTCACCCATCTCTTTAAGGATTCACATGTGAGTCCATGTGCTAAACATGTGAGTGAGTATGGTAGTGTATTAAACAACCAACGATTTCAAGACTAAAGGCTGGTTTAAACTACGTCTATCGACATGTCTGTAGAAAGTTGTCTCAGTCACATCCTGAACATTCTGTTGTTGTCCGACATGAAACTTGTTGTTGTCATTATGTAAAAGTATAAACACAAAAACAACAGGCTGCATGACGTCAGCAGCCTGGTCATCCAAAATAGCATAACTGGTGTATTTTAACACATTTAACATTTACATTTAAGTCATTTAGCAGACGCTCTTATCCAGAGCGACTTACAAATTGGTGCTTTCACCTTATGACATCCAGTGGAACAGCCACTTTACAATAGTGCATCTAGGTCTTTTAAGGGGGGGGAGGGGGAGAAGGATTACTTTATCCTATCCTAGGTATTCCTTAAAGAGGTGGGGTTTCAGGTGTCTCCGGAAGGTGGTGATTGACTCCGCTGTCCTGGCGTCGTGAGGGAGTTTGTTCCACCATTGGGGGGCCAGAGCAGCGAACAGTTTTGACTGGGCTGAGCGGGAACTGTACTTCCTCAGTGGTAGGGAGGCGAGCAGGCCAGAGGTGGATGAACGCAGTGCCCTTGTTTGGGTGTAGGGCCTGATCAGAGCCTGGAGGTAGTGAGGTGCCGTTCCCCTCACAGCTCCGTAGGCAAGCACCATGGTCTTGTAGCGGATGCGAGCTTCAACTGGAAGCCAGTGGAGAGAGCGGAGGAGCGGGGTGACGTGAGAGAACTTGGGAAGGTTGAACACCAGACGGGCTGCGGCGTTCTGGATGAGTTGTAGGGGTTTAATGGCACAGGCAGGGAGCCCAGCCAACAGCGAGTTGCAGTAATCCAGACGGGAGATGACAAGTGCCTGGATTAGGACCTGCGCCGCTTCCTGTGTGAGGCAGGGTCGTACTCTGCGGATGTTGTAGAGCATGAACCTACAGGAACGGGCCACCGCCAATAACACCAATAAACCTATCAATTTAAAAATGAATTGAGTATATGTTAACCTAGCGAACCAGGCAACTAAAAGCAACTTTCTAAACAATGTTTTGGTTCATTTCGAGGTTGTTAGCTAGCTAGCTAATGTTAAGTTAGCTGGCTAGACAGTTCAAATAATGACCATATCATATAGCTGACAGCATCTTAACTTTAATTTTTGTGTTCCTTATTACAGGAAAATAAACTCACAACAAGATCATTACAAGTTATTGGCGAGCTAATTACAGAAAAAGCTTATGGTTGTGAGTGTGACGAAATAGAAGTAGGACATTCTACTGGAGAATTTTAGAACTTGGACACTGTCTCATTAGCCTAACGTTATATCCTAATTTGACTTTGTTGCAGGTCATGTTGTTCTTCAAATTACTGTCTCTGGTAAACACACGCTATATCAAATACAATCTATGTTTATTTGTCACATGCACAGGATACAGAAGGTGTAAACGGTACAGTGGCTACTTGCATAGTGGGTCTTTTGTTTAGACATGTTAGCTACCTAAACAATGAATCATAATTCCAACTCATAACATTACTACCCTGCATGAATATGCAGGTAGCTAAAGCTAACCAAATAGGTTCAATGTTAGCTAGCTAGCTGGCTCTGAGATACGAAAAATATTACTACACCGATCATACGCATAACGTTAGCTAGCGAACCAGACAGCTAGCGTTCTCTAGCTAGCTATCAGTACACTTTAACTTACAATGAAAACAACTTTCTGACTAAATTAGAAACGTATGATATCTGAAAATGTAGCTAGCTAGATTTTAATGGCAAATGAAAGTTCACATGTTCCAGGAGGCATTTCTATAAAATATTTATTTTTAAGTTCGAATGCCTCTCCTGTGCAGTAGTGACGCGCGACATACCTCTAGTTTCCTGAAACGAGTCACACATCTATTCATCCTCTCCTATTACAGGAGACACTATCTTGGCTTCTCGTCCATATCCACGCATGTCACAATTGTTTATTTTTTAAATGTTTTATTGTCGCATACACCGGATAGGTACAATCAAATGTGTTGTTTTATGAAGTTCGAAGCAGACCTTGGTCAAATACTTTAAGTACTAGAAAGTAGTTGTGGTTCTTGCAAAATAAAGTCAGAAAACACATATTGTTGCATTGAAAGTCTGGTACAGTGTCTTTGGGAAGTATTCAGACTACTTGACTCAATCCACATTTCAATCCACCTCATCAAGCTACACACAACCCAATAATGATAACCAAAAATAAGTTTTGATAATTTTTTGCTAATTTATTACAAATTAAAAACTGAAATAACACATTTATATAAGTATTCAGACCCTTTACACAGTACTTTGTTGAAGCACCTTTGGCAGCGGTTACAGCATCTTGAGCAAGACGATATAGGCTTGGCACACCTGTATTTGGGGAGTTTCTCCCATTCTTCTCTGCAGATCCTCTCAAGTTCTGCCAGGTTGGATGGGGAGTATTGCTACACAGCTATTTTCAGGTCTCTCCAAAGATGTTAGATCAGGTTCAAGTCCGGGCTCTGGCAGGGCCACTTGTCCAAATCAAATCAAAGTGTATTTGTCACGTGTGCCGTTTACAACAGGTCAACACCTACTTACAAGCCCTAACCAACAGTGCAATTGTTTTGTAAAAAAAATAGGTATTAGGTAAACAATAGATAAGTAAAGATTTTTTTTTAAAGAAAGTAAAATGACAGTGAAAGTAACAGTAGCGAGGCTATATATAGGTGGTACCGGTACAGAGTCAATGTCCGGGGGCACCGGTTAGTCGGGCTAATTGAGGTAATATGTACATGTAGGTATAGTTAAAGTGACTATGCATAGATGACAAACAGAGAGTATCAGCAGCGTAAAAGAGTGGGTTGGCGGTGTGCGGGATGGCGGGACACAATGCATATAGTCCGGGTAGCCATTTGTTTACCTATTCAGGAGTCTTATGGCTTTGTTGTAAAAGCTGTTGAGAAGCCTTTTGGTCCTAGACTTAGCGCTCCGGTACCATTTTCCATACGGTAGCAGAGAGAACAGTCTATGACTAGGGTGTCTGGGGTCTTTGACAATTTTTAGGGCCTTCCTCTGACACCGCCTGGTATAGAGATCCTGGGTGGCAGGAAGCTTAGCCCCAGTGATGTACTGGGCTGTACATACTGCCTTGCGGTCGGAGGCCGAGCAGTTGCCATACCAGGCAGTGATGCACCCACTTATATAACCTTATATAGACAGGTGTGTGCCTTTCCAAATCATGTCCAATAAATTGAGTTTATCACAGGTGGACTCCAAGTTGTGGAAACATCTCAAGGATGATCAATGGAACAGGTCACTTAACAGGTCTCATAGCAAAGGGTCTGAATACTTATGTAAATAATTATTTTCAAAAAAACTGTTTTCGCTTTTATAATTTATGGGGTATTGTGTGTAGATTTCTGAGGATTTTTATTTATTTAATCCATTTTAGAATATGGCCGTAATGTAACAAAAAGTGGAAAAAGTCAAGGGGTCTGAATACTTTCCGAAAGCACTGTGTAAGCATACTCTCAGTAAAATGTAGAGTTCTGGACTGTAACAGGAGTTTAGGCCAATGCAACAGTGGTTCTTGTCATTCTTTACCACAACCAATGGGGTAAGAAAAGGTACAAAGTCTAAATGTTGTAGTCACCTTCAGAAATGACAGCTTTGGTCAAATTACATGTTTTTCTTCTCCAACAAACCTAAACATTAGTTGTGTTGAGCAAAGTTATTGTTGCAGTGTTGGTCACATATTAACAGGACATTTTACATTTCAGTCATTTAGCAGGCGCTTATATCCAGAGCGACTTACAGTTAGTGCATTCAAACAGTTAGCGCATTCAAACAGTTAGCGCATTCAAACAGTTAGCGCATTCAAACAGTTAGCGCATTCAAACAGATAGCGCATTCAAACAGTTAGCGCATTTAAACAGTTAGCGCATTCAAACAGTTAGCGCATTCAAACAGTTAGCGCATTCAAACAGTTAGCTCATTCATACAGTTAGCTCATTCAAACAGTTAGCGCATTCAAACAGTTAGCGCATTCAAACAGTTAGCGCATTCAAACAGTTAGCGCATTCATACAGTTAGCGCATTCAAACAGTTAGCGCATTCAAACAGTTAGCGCATTCAAACAGTTAGCGCATTCAAACAGTTAGCGCATTCAAACAGTTAGCGCATTCAAAAAGTTAGCTCATTCAAACAGTTAGCGCATTCAAACAGTTAGCGCATTCAAACAGTTAGTACATTCATCATTTTTTCCTAAGTAAAGTAGCTTTGAGCAAAATCAGTGCTAGTGAGAAAAGAAAGTGAACGGGTTATTTCAAGAAAAGCAAAGGTGTTACGAATGTAATGTATTTTGTATTTTTTTGACTCAGATGCACGCACATACACACACACTCTCCTTTAAAAGCGTGCCTACGCACTAATATCAAACTCCTTTTGTTTTACCATCTTATTTAGATCCCTCAAGCACCAACTGACCACTTATAGTTCATGAGCGTAAACGAATCAGTCATTCTAAAAAGATAGACATTAGCCAGAAATGTGTTGCACACTTACGCAGATTATTACTTTAATATCCTCTGCTGTTGCTGCCGTGATGGCTGGTTTATTTCATCTTCTGTCCTCGTCTCCACAGTATATAGGAGAGTCTAAGCTCAACGGGTCCTAACCATACCTGTGTTCAGCCCTTTGCTGAAGTTGATACCTGCAGGCTAGGAATAGTCATAGTCAATTACCTTACCTGATCCTGATCTGAGAGAATTAGACACACACACACACACACACACACACACACACACTATCCCTGCTTCTCACCTGTAGCTACTTGATAACCTTTTACCAATGTGGTCTCATGCAGTGACAATGCCCAGGCTAGACAAATCTGGATGCTGGCCAACAGGAATGTTTCCCTGTGTTCTGGGCTAGCCAGGTCTAGATGTTGGCAAACAGAGATGTTACCCTGTGTTTCTCCCTAAGTCCTGACAGTGGCTCCTTTACCTGCTCTGGCCTCGCTCCAAGCCACTGTTTGTTCTGTCCTGCTACTGCTCCACACCTTGTAGAGTCTGTCTGTCTGTCTGTGTCTGTCTGTGTCTGTCTGTCTGTGTCTGTCTGTCTGTGTGTGCCAGCGATCACTCCCAAATTCTAAATGCCAGGGGAGGAACACTAGTGGACACATGTCCCACCCCTATCCATTATCCCTCCCCTCCCCCTTTCACCCTTACCTACACCCCTGCCCCCCGCCCCTCACCCCCTAACAAAACATTACCAGATCATGTCCCTGAATTACTTTTTGTGCCTCTCAAATGGCACCCTATTCTCTATGCAGTGCACTTTTGACCAGAGCTCTATAGAACCTGGTCAAAAGAAGTGTGCTACATAGGGAATAGAGTGCCATTTGGGACTCAAGCCTACAACCTCACCTCGCCCTCTTGCCGACAAGAATTGTTTTGACACGGGGGGAGGGGATAAAGAAACAAATAAAAACAACGACATCCGTTTTACGACGGGGTTGATTTATGATCGGATGAATAGAAGAAAAGAACGTGAGATGTTTAACATGACGTCTAGCGAGTGCTAACTGCTGCCGACGTGTGTGACACTAAGGAGTTTGACATTAAGGCCCTATTCCCACTACGAGATGTGAAGGAGAGTCTGAGGAGCCAGGTGTTCGAAAGAGAATTCTACTTTTCAATTCACATGACATCCTTTCCGTACCTTTCGTTGTGGCTGACAATGCGACATTCTCTGGTCCGCAGCTCAAATGTACAGTAAATATCACAGTAGCCACTAGCCAGTAGGCACAAACTATTTAACAATTCGAGCAACTTAATTCCTCTTAAGTCGACCCGACACGCATGCGTCCCATCTAGCCATCTGGAAATGCAAATGCGCTACGCTAAATGCTAATAGCACTCGTTAAAACTCAAACGTTCATTAAAACACACATGCAGGGTACTGAATTAAAGCTACACTCGTTGTGAATCCAGCCAACAAGTCAGATTTTTTAAATGCTTTTCGGCGAAAGCATGAGAAGCTATTATCTGATAGCATGCAACACCCCGAAATACCTGAAGGGGACGTAAACAAAATAATTAGCATAGCCGGCGCTACACAAAACGCAGAAATAAAATATAAAACATTCATTACCTTTGACGATCTTCTTTGTTGGCACTCCTAGATGTCCCATAAACATCACTATTGGGTCTTTTTTTCGATTAAATCGGTCCATATATACCCTAAATATCGATCTATGAAGAGTGTGTGATCCAGGAAAAAACAGCGTTTTAAAATGCAACGTCATTTTTTTTAATTAAAAAAGTCGACGATAAACTTTCACAAAACACTTCGAAATACTTTTGTAATCCAACTTTAGGTATTAGTAAGCGTTAATAATCTATCAAATTGATCACGGGGCGATGTGTATTCAATAGCTCCACGTCTTGAAATCATGTTCGGAAATTTCTCATCCAAAACATCCTGTTGGAGACCGGAAGGAATGGGCTCTCTCTCACTCGTTTGACCAAGAAACAAAGCCCAGGCAATTGACAAGACTGGCGACATCCCGTGGAAGCTGTAGGACTTGCAATCTCAGCCCCATGTAATTTGCTTTCCAATAGACAATACATGCAAGTGGCGCATTGATATATTTTCCAGTTTTCAGTTATCAGTTTTTCTTGCGCTTTTCGATGAAACACACGTTATGTTATAGTCACAGCTGTGATTTAACCAGTTTTAGAAACGTCAGAGTGTTTTCTATCCACACATACTAATCATATGCATATACTATATTCCTGGCATGAGTAGCAGGACGCTGAAATGTTGCGCGATTTTTAACAGAATGTTCGAAAAAGTAGGGGGTAGACTTAACAGGTTAAATATATTACCATTTTGAATAATGCAACCAAACCATATTCCACTCGAATAATGCTAAAATCCACAAGCATGTGCAGAAAATTAAAGAGTTTATTTTCTCGCCCGCACACATTAAACTAGCTGATAATACAGCTATTAGACCCAGTGCAGTCAAGCACAAAAACTAAACACTATTGAGATTTAAAGCTACGGCAACCAATTCAGAATGTAACAGGCTGCTACTATTATTTCAGGTAAAAACGTAATAAAACAAGTCACATTTTGGGGGAAATGACTACATTTCATCTGTTTTGAAAACATTGCTATGCTAAAACAACTTTTACTGTAAGAGCGTTGGCTCGACGAGACAATTCTGTTTACACTGCCCTGCTTCGGGGAGGGGGGGGGGGGTCGTGTTCTACCTCACATGGAGGCTGCTGAAGGGAGGACGGCTCATAATAATGGCCCGAACGGAGTACATGGAATGGTACCAAACCCATGGTTTCATGTGTTTCATACCATTCCATTCACTCTGTTCCATTCCAACCTCCCCTCAGTAGCCTCCGCTGTTCTGGAGGTAGCGGTCGAGACATGACAAGTTCACAGTGTAGCCGAGGGTATTTTTTACGAAAAGTCTATGTGTGAAGACCCTGTAAGTTAGGGGGAGGGGGGGTATAGCATTGTAAAATAGCACTGGGTGGGTTCACAACGGCGTAGTACTGACAGCTACTGTCTACCGCAGAAAATAACCATGGTCTTACCTCATAGACCATGTCGCAGGAGGAGTCAACTAGAGAGGGCTCATACCCTCACGTTGTCACTCGGTTTCCTACCCCACACAGCGAATAAACAAATTCAAGAATAGGACAAGGAACTGGTGATGGAGTGAAAGAACAATGGAAGGAACAAGAGGACGCGGTGATAAGCAAAACAATGAAATAAAAGTAGAGTGGAGACTCCCATCCTGACTCGTGTCCTCCGGACAGATGCCCTAGACACCTCTCGTGCCAAAACGTTTGTGGTGGTCTGATGTGGTGTATATAGATTTAGATGAGTGAGATAGGTTAACCTCTCAGGGAGGCTGTTTTCTACGCCTCAAGCCTCATTCAGACCTTCTCCCTTTGCCAAAGCGGATTTCTTTTATCATTGCCAGTATCTGTATCACACCCATGATGCATCATGCTAATGTTTTCAACACTTGATGTAAGGTTTAGTCATTAGGTATGGCTACAGGACAGAACATTGAATTATATGGTCAAGTTCAATAACATGAGTCATTGTCTGTGGATTTGACACTTGCAGGCATGGTCCAAAGAAACATTGTAGAAACATATCATGCTAAAGTATTTCCAATTCATTTGGCACAATACCCACCTCCAGTTGGAACAAGCTGTTTAGCCCAGGGGACAGAGAAAATGTACCTCTCTCTCTCTCTCTCTGGGGCTCTTTCTCTCTGTGTCCCTGTCGATCTCTCTCTCTTTCTTTCCCCATCTCCCTCCCCTCTCCCTCTCCTCCCCTCTCCCTCTCCCTCTCCCCCCTCTCTCAACCCCCCCCTCCCTCTCTCTCTCTCTTTGATTCTCTATGTTTAGTCTACTCTGACTGAGTGCACCTTTTTAGATCAGTTTTGCCTCTCGTGGCCTTGATCTATCTGGTTATTTATTCTGTGTGGTGCAGTTAGAATTATATTGGCAAGCTAAAAGGCTCCACACACACGCAAACACACACACACACACACACACACACACACACACACACACACGTTGTTTTTCTAATCCGACTAAATAGCTTTATATGTTGTCAGATGAACTGATATCAAAGTGAGTCATTTTAGCTTCGCCAGTGGGCTGCAAACATCTCACACTCTCTCTGGTTGGCTCGGTTGGCTCAGACCGACAGTAGGTGTGCTGAGCAGCTGTCGGTGTGTGTGTTTGCGTGTCTATGTCCATGTCTGTGTCTATTCCAACGCAACCTCCAGAGATTGAGTTGGGTTGGTCTTATACAGTACGTGTGTATGCGTTAGTCCCCTTGTCCATGTCTGTGCCTCAGCTCCCTAGCGGCTTTCAGCAGTCTGACACACTAGTCTTACCAGCACAAGGACCTACTTACCACCTCTACGGTACCCAGTCTGTAGCCAAACAGCAATTACCTAAGGCCTGTCTGAGGCAGTACACACACAGTGGGGCTGCAGCCTACACTTACACAGACACACGGATAGAGGCCTTGCAGCAAATAACATAGTGGCGACTATATTACGCTCCACACACACACACACACTCCTATTGTTTAACGCCAACCCTAAGTGGAGGGTGTTGGTTTGTCTCTGCTCAGTTTTCTCCTGTCCCAAAGGCACGTTTTGAGGTATTTGTCTTAACCACAGATCTGGGATCAGATAAGACTACCACAGACGTCAACCACAATGGGGACTTTACAGAAAAAGAAAGACATGAGATCAGTTTAGGCGGAAATTGAGAAGCACGCTTGAGGTAGACATAGGTATTTAAATCTGATTATATCACCTGAATCATAACCTTAACCACTGGAAGCATGTTTGAGTGGAAGTTTGTCTTCTAATCTACTGATGTAGGATCAGATTAGCCTACCATTATAACAACCATAACCATAACGGGATGACATGCCAAACCGACATAAGATCAGTATCTAAGCCCTACAGAGTATCATCCCTATTCCCCTATTCCATTGGAAGCTATTAACCCCATATCTAGGATCAGATCAGCCTACCACCCAATAACCATAAGTGGGGATCAGTGTCTCAGGCAAAAGCCATCCTACCTCTACCTCAACCAGCCATCCTACTCTCTTAGAAAAAAAGGGTTCCAAAAGGGTTCTTTGGCTGTCCCCATATGATAACCCCTTTTGGTTCCAGTTAGAACCCCTTTTTGGGTTCCAGTTAGAACCCCTTTTGGGTTCCAGTTAGAACCCCTTTTTGGGTTCCAGTTAGAACCCCTTTTGGGTTCCAGTTAGAACCCCTTTTGGGCTCCTTTGTGGTAAGGGTTGGAATCCAAAAGGGTTCTACCTGGAACCAAAAGGGTTCTACCTAGAATCAAAAATGTTTCTCATATGGGGACAACCGAAGAACCCTTTTAGGCTGTAGATATTTGCTTTTTTTCCTAAGAGTGTACACATCGCTTAGCCATCTCGGCCCAAGTTACACCCTCCAAAATGGACACCGTGCCAGCTGCATTATGTCATTCTCCATGTACATTTCCACCTCCACCCTTTGTCTTAGCTGTCTCTGAATCAATGATGCCATACAATACCAGGACGGCACCATCGAGTGATTTCTAATCAGGTTATTATCTACAAACGCCTTAATGTAATAAATAATACTGTGACATATTGGAACATGTCCATTTAGAGTCTAGGCTTAGAGGAGGATCAGCTGGCAGGGAAACATATAAACAATAACATCTGGGATAAATGTTTACACTGTAGGACCATAAATCTGGAGATGGGACAAACACACACTGATACATACAGGTACCCCCCTTAGCCTCTATCCATAGGGGGGTCCACTTATACATGGACAGAGAGAGAGAGAGAGAGAGAGAGAGAGAGAGAGAGAGACTTCCACCAGAGGTGAGGGGTCGCGGAGGGACAACAGGATGCTTTGTGTTAACATCAACACCAGGCATTTATCTGCTTAGGGCCTCGGGCCCCAAGGGACCACACCAAGACCCAGGGCCCTGAAACATATGTCTTCACTTTGGGAAAGGGAGCGAGAGAAATGGAGAGGTAGGAAATTAAACAATGCAAAGCTGTGTGGATTTGAGATCATCAAAGCCCTGTGGCCTTAGTGCTTCTTTAGTCAAAATCAGTTGCTGATCTTTTACAAATACACAGAGGATCAGTGTAATAGAATGTGTATACTTGTTACTCTAAAAGTCTTTAAGAGATTAAGCTTACTCCAGCACAGAGCCAGTAGGGGGTTAGGCATGAGAGGATAGTGAACTCCCTCTTCCCCTCTCCCCCTCTTTCTCTATCTTCCTCTGTCCCTCTTGGGCCCCTCGATGAAAGAGTACGTCCCTGGACCTCCAGCTTGACCGAATTCCTTACCCTAATCTTATTTCAGAGAGGGAGGAGCGAGATAGAGAGGCCGACAGATAAAGAGACCGATGGGGAGGAGATGAGATGAGGGGGTGGAGGCGGTAGTGATGATGCTGACGAGCAGATGGAGGGTCTTCTAGACACACACACACAAAAACACACATTGTGACTCTGATTGCATACTGAGCAGATCAGAGCTGGCGCTATGAGAACTCTTTGAGCACACTACTCTCTCCCTATCTCTCTCTTTTCCTCTTTCTCACTCCCTCCATCTCTCTCCAAATGTTTTCTAATGTGCTGTTTTTGTAATTATTAGCAGTGTCTACGTTTTGCTGACTGGCTTCCAACTCACAGTCCCGTGTTGAATGCCGAGAGAGAGAGCATGTGTGTGTGTGTGTGTGTGTGTGTGTGTGTGTGTGTGTGTGTGTGTGTGTGTGTGTGTGTGTGTGTGGACCAGAAGTGCCCACTAGAATAGTAAACGAACGGATATTTGACCAACTGGGGACATTTTGTTAGCTCCACCAAGTCAACTGCTATTTCTAGGGGGTTTATGGTTAAGGTTAGAATTAGGGTTAGAATTACGTTAGGGGTTAGGATAAGCTGTACAAGACTGTGTGTGTGTGTGCGTACACTCGCCCACTACCTCTGCAACAACCTGCGCCCCTCAACCCTTCTCTCTGAAAAGCACTTTTCTGTTTTATCAGTTCATGATCTACCTCTTCTAACCCAAGCAGAACCTCTAGTTCAGTCTAAACATGAACTAAAGGTTTGTTTAGGCTTACAGCAGGTTGACCTAAACACGTACACACACACACACACACACCATGAGACGCACACACACCTAGAAATGATGGATGTATAGAATTTGAGCAACTTTTTACCTCCCACAGAGTTGGTCAGACCTACAAAACACCGTCCATGCATACACACAAACACACAGACAGGCTCAGGATGTTTATCAGTTCATCATAACATAGACAAATTGGTGATGATGATAGTGTGTTAGGTGGATCTGGGGTTTTCCATTCCTTTTAGTCAACTAGCCTTCTTTAAAAAAAAAAAATGTTTGCTTCAGAGTGAACTCTGTGACTTTTCTACTTTGTTTCGGCCAAGCGGGTACATGTACCTAACATTCCTAAAGATTCATCCACTTTACAGTGAGTAGGTCAAGGACACTTTGAAGTTCTAGTACCCAGGCAGGACCAACTCTCAACCATTTAAAAAATATATATATATTCTACCCTTATTTTACCAGGTAAGTTGACTGACAACACATTCTCAGTTACAGGGGAGAGGTGGAGGAGGAGGATGAATGAGCCATTTGGAACCCGATGATGATTAGGTGACCGTGATGGTATGAGGGTCAGATTGGGAATTTAGCCAGGACACCGGGGTTAACACCCCTACTCTTACGATAAGTGCCATGGGATCTTTAGTGACCACAGAGAGTCAGGACACCCATTTAACATCCCACCCTGAAAACTGTACTGACAGGTCAGGCGTACTAAACTTCAGGAGGACTAACTTTGACTTTGAACTGCTACATACACATACCTCCTCTCGCTCTCGCTCTCTCTCTCTTTCTTCTTATCTGCCATCCTCCCTGACTCCCTCCCTTCTCCCCTCCCCTCTTGTCCTATCTGACCTTTAACCCCTACTAGACTGCTGGTCTGTCCGGGCAGGTGTGTGGTCGGGTGATAAGTGGTCACCACGACGACGCTGGTCATTAGACTAGAGACAGACAATAGCCGTCTGACAACCTCTCTCCAACCCTTCATTATCCCTCATTCCCTCCCTCCTTTCCCTCCCTCCTTTCCCTCCCTCCCATCGTCTTTTCACTCACTATCCCCTTCACTCGCTTTCATTTTGTTTTTCAAGTTCAAAAGCGAGAGAGAGAGAGAGAGAGAGAGAGAGAGAGAGAGAGAGAGAGAGAGAGAGAGAGAGAGATTTTCAAAGCCAGTATTGACTTAATGGTCACCATAGATCAAGTTCTTGTGTCTTGAGTTATTTTGTCCGTATGTGGCATTTCAATGCATTACACTGCCCCCTTCTGGTGAATTCTGTCTCATCCTGACTTAGAACACAGAAGTGCTGATTTGGGATCAGTTTGCCTTTTAGATCACAATGAATAACATTACATGGAAAAGGGCGACCTGATCCTAGATCAGCACTCTTACTCTGAGACTCTTGATACGCATCTTTAGCTTTGTTCTCATTTCATAACCTATTTCTGCATTCTTACTGTAAAACCCTCAGCATCTTGGTTACATGTGTCACACTCAATTACGTCCTATACGATCCCCGTCATATGAACTGAAATACAATGTTTTCATACCACATTTAGAAGGTCCGTAGAGGGGACATATGGATTTAACAGTAAATATATCAAAGAACTGATCTGATCTACGACGATGGTGATCGCCACCATGATGAGAACCACTTTATAAATGATGAAAGGAATACAAATATTTTATTACATTTTTTCATTCTTTTCTGTTTGTTATTCTCTCTTTTCCTCAGCAAGGACATGCCTGTCTGGGACTCTGTTATAGAACTCGTATTAACCATCTATTGACGCTCATGTCAAAGCCCAAATCAAGTCCAGTCTCAATTGTGTGTGTGTGTGTGTGTGTGTGTGTGTTCGTGTCTACACGTGAGAACCGATAGACTTCTATCCAGACCTCCAGTGTGATTACAGTTACAGCATCTAATTTAATCTGTAGTGTACAATCATTTATGCAATTTCCCCCCTTTCCACAGAGACTACCCTGCCCTATTTGGCATCAAACTACTCAACCCATTTCTCTCCAATGAAAGGATGTGTTAGGCGTGTAGGAGCACATTCCAGCTGGTATATAAAAGGCTTTTGAGGTGCTGCCCTCCACCTTTTGTACCAGTGTGTTTGTGGGTAGCTAGACCCATATTTCTGTACGGACCGGATATGAGGCATGTAGGTTAGTGAAAGAATAAGTTACTTATAGACATTTAATCTTATTTCATAGAACTAAAAGTCTTACATGAAATCACCTTCTCAAATCAAATCACATTTTATTGGTCACATGTGCCGAATACAGCAGGTGTTACAGTGAAACGCTTACTTACGAGTCCCTAATCAACAATGCAGTTTTTTTAAACGGATAAGAATAAGAAATAAAGGTAACAAGTGACATCAGCAGTAAAATAACAATAGCGAGACTATATACAGGGGGTACCGGTACAGGGTCAATGTGCGGGGGCACCGGTTAGTTGAGATAATATGTACATGTGGGTAGAGTTATTAAAGTGACTATGCATAGATGATAACAACAGAGAGTAGCAGCGGTGTAAAAGGGGGCAATGCAAATAGTCTGGGTGGCCATTTGATTAGGTGTTTAGGAGTCTTATGGCTTGGGGTTAGAAGCTGTTTAGAAGCCTATTGGACCTAGACTTGGTGATCCGGTACCGCTTGCCATGCGGTAGCAGAGAGAACAGTCTATGACTAGGGTGGCTGGAGTCATTGGCAATTTTTAGGGCCTTCCTCTGTCATCACCTGGTATAGGGGTCCTGGATGGCAGGAAGTTTGGCCCAGTGATGTACTGGGCCGTTCGCACTACCCTCTGTAAGTGCCTTGCGGTCGGAGGCAGAGCAGTTGCCATACCAGGCAGTGATGGAACCAGTCAGGATGCTCTCGATGGGGCAGCTTTAGAACCTTTTGAGGATCTGAGGACCCAGGCCAAATCTTTTCAGTCTCCTGAGGGGGAATAGGTTTTGTCATGCCCTCTTCATGACTGTCTTGGTGTGTTTGGACCATGTTAGTTTGTTGGTGATGTGGACACCAGGGAACTTGAAGCTCTCAACCTGCTCCACAATAGCCCCGGCGATGAGAATGGAGGCGTGCTCGGTCCTCCTTTTCCTGTAGTCCACAATCATCTCGTTTGTCTTGATCATGTTGAGGGAGGGGTTGTGGTCCTTGCACCACACTGCCAGTTCTCTGACCTCCTCCCTACAGGCTGTCTCATCGTTGTCGGTGATCAGGCCTACCACTGTTGTGTCATCAGCAAACTTAATGATGGTGTTGGAGTCATGCCTGGCCATGTAGTCGTGAGTGAACAGGGATTATAGGAGGGGACTAAGAACGCACGCCTGAGGGGCCCCCGTGTTGAGAATCAGCATGGGGATGTGTTGTTACCTACCCTTACCACCAGGGGGCGGCCCGTCAGGAAGTCCCGGATCCAGTTGCAGAGGGAGGTGTTTAAGTCCCATTGTCATTAGCTTAGTGATGAGCTTTGTGGGCACTATGGTGCTGAACGCTGAGCTGTACTCAATGAATTGCATTCTCACATAGGTGTTACTTTTGTCCAGGAGTGAAAGGACAGTGTGGAGTGCAATAGCGATTGCATCATCTGTGGATCTGTTGGTGCGGTATGCTAATTGGAGTGGGTTTCTGGGATAATGATGTTGATGTGAGCCATGACCAGCCTTTCTTAGGCAAGGCACTATGGTGGTCTGCTTAAAACATATTGGTATTACAGACTCGGACAGGGAGGGGTTGATAATGTCAGTGAAGACATTTGCAAGTTGGTCAGCGCATGCTTGCAGTAAACGTCCTGCTATTCCATCCGGCCGTATGGCCTTGTGAATGTTGAGCTGTTTAAAGGTCTTACTCACAAAGGCTGCGGAGAGCATGATCACACACTCTTCCGGAACAGCTGGTGCTCTCATGCATGTTTCAGTGTAGAAGTAGTTTAGCTTGTCTGGTAGGCTCGTGTCACTAGGCAGCTCTCGGCTTCCCTTTGTAGCCTTTAATGGTTTGCAAGCCCTGCCACCGACGAGCGTCAGAGCCGGTGTAATACGATTCGATCTTAGTCCTGTATTGACGCTTTGCCTGTTTGATGGTTTGTCTGAGGGCATAGCGGGATTTATTATAAGCTTCTGCGAGCATAGAAGTAGTTTAGCTTGTCTGGTAGGCACGTGTCACTAGGCAGCTCTCGGCTGTGCTTCCCTTTGTAGCCTTTAATGGTTTGCAAGCCCTGCCACCGACGAGCGTCAGAGCCGGTGTAATACGATTCGATCTTAGTCCTGTATTGACGCTTTGCCTGTTTGATGGTTTGTCTGAGAGCATAGCGGTATTTCTTATAAGCTTCTGAGTCCTACTCCTTGAAAACGACAGCTTAAGCCTTTAGCTCAGTGCGGATGTTGCCTGTAATCCATGACTTCTGGTTAGGGTATGTACGTACGGTCACTGTGGGTACGACGTCATCGATGCACTTATTGATGAAGCCAATGACTGATGTGGTGTGCTCCTCAATTCCATCGGAGGAATCCCAGAACATATTCCAGTCTGTGCTAGCAAAACAGTCCTATAGCTTAGCGTCAGTTTCATCTGACCACTTTTTTATTGATCTAGTCACGGGTGCTTCCTGCTTTAATTTTTGCTTGGAATCAGGAGGATATAATTATGGTCAGATTTGGAGGGCGAGGGAGAGCTTTGTACGAGTCTCTGTGTGTGGGGTAAAGGTGGTCCAGAGTTTTTTCCCCCCTTTGGTTGCACATTTAACATGCTGATAGAAATTTGGTTAAACAAATTTAAGTGTCCCTGCATTAAAATCCCCGGCTAGTAGGAGCGCCGCCTCTGGGTGAGCGTTTTCTTGTTTGCTAATGGTGGAATACATTTCATTCAATGCTGTCTTGGTGCCAGCCTCTGACTGTGGTGTTATGTAAACCGGTACGGAAAATCCAGATGAAAACTCTCTAGGTAGATAGTGTAGTCTACAGCTTATCATGAGAGACTCTACCTCGGGCGAGCAATAGCTTCCTTAGATATTGTGCACCAGCTGTTATTTACAAAAATAGTCCGCCACCCCTTGTCTTACACGTACGCCACTGTTCTATCCTGCCGGTACAGTGTATAACCAGCCAGCTGTATGTTGACAGTATCGTCGTTCAGCCACGACTCTGTGAAGCATAAGATATTACAGTTTTGAATGTCCCGTTGGTAGTTTAATCTTGCGTGTAGGTCATCAATTTTATTCTCCAATGATTGCACGTTTGCTAGAAGAGTGAAAGGAAGTGGGGGTTTATTCGATCGCCTATGAATTCCTAGAAGGCAGCCCGCCCTCTGGCCCATTTTTCTCCACCTCCTCTTCATGCAAATCACGGGGATCTGAGCCTGTTCACGAGGAAGCAGTATATCATTCGCGTCGGGCTCGTCAGACTCATTAAATGAAAAAAAGGATTCTGCCAGTCAGTGGGGAGTAATCGCAGTCCTGATGTCCAGAAGTTATTTTTGGTCAAAAGAGACGGCAGTGGCAACATTATGTACAAAATAAGTAACAAAATAAGTTACAAACAACGCAAATAAACTAACAAAAAACAATCGGTTGGGAACACGTAAAACGTCTGCCTTCTTCTCCGGCGCCATTTCCACGCTTTGGGCAGTAATGTACGTTTTTTGGTTTCAAGGCCAGTAGAACTTTGGATATTTCAGAGTAGAATTTCCCAATCCTGTCATTTTTGCTAATGGTTTTCAGTCTTAACCCCTTTAAGAAATACAAATAAGTGCCTGAGGTTTTTGGTATTCTTGCTCCCAGAAGTAGGACCACTATGAGCCTGGTCAGAGAGGCTAGTTAGTGTCCCAAATGACACCCGTTTCCCTCTAAACTGCACTACTTTTGACCAGAGCTCTATGCGCCCTGGTCAAAAGTAGTGCACTTACATAGGGAATAGGGTGTCATTTGGAACACACTCAAGGTGTCAGGGGGAGCCGTGTGTTGAGGAGCAATAACACAGAGGAGAACCAGGACAGTGGAGGAGTCCCACGCTTTGGGCACACACAATATTACACACACTTACACACACTCCCCTGAGCGGGTTGTTAACAAAACACACAGGAATCTCCATCCCAACATAAACACAGCTGGAAGGACCCCCCCCCCCCCACCCCTGCGACACACACACACATTTGTACAGTCATACACATGTTCAAGGACACATATTCTCTTTCTGAAACACACTCACATACTGTACACTCCCACTCGACCAAGCTCCCCCAAAAAAAAAAAAAAAAAAAAAAGATGGCAGAAACGTGTCAAAGTGAGAGGAACGAGACCCACATCATCTTCCCTCTTTCCTTTTCTCCGCTTTCCCCGATCCCCCTGTACCTCTCAAAGGATACCCCTGTACTTCTCAAAGGATCCCCCTGTACCTCTCAAAGGATCCCCCTGTACCTCTCAAAGGATCCCCCTGTACCTCTCAAAGGTTTCACAGTGAAGGGATTTCATGTAGTGTAAGATAACCGAGCAAAAAGGCCTTCCCTAAATGTCTAGAGACAGAAGTAATGAATTCAACTAATAAAGTGTTTTAAGGATAAAGTTGTCCACATGCCGTCAACGTTTCATCTGTAAGTTATTTTAGCATCTAGAGCCCTTCAACTCAACTCTGGACCTGAAAGCTAGTTCCACTGCATTGTTCCACTCTAGTCAGGGACTGATTTAGACCTGCGACACCAGGTGTGTGAAATGAATTGTCAGGTAGAACAGACACCTAGCAGGCTCCGGACATCATAGGGTAAGAGTTGAATTCTCCTGGTCTAGAGGGAGTAAGGGATACATTGAGGTGTTTTTTAAAAAGTAATATTCCCAACATGACATCTGCGTTTTTATCCGTATGCTACTTTAACATTAACGACCTCAACTGTGTTAGTTGTGTTACCGTAGTTTGGATTTCATTTCAGCGCTACCTTCATTTCAATATGCATCCCAAATGGCACCCTATTCCCTACGTAGTTCACTACGTTTTGACCAGAGCCCTTAAAGACCCTGGTCAAAAACAGTACACTATGTAGAGAACAGGGTGCCATTTGAGAAGCATTCATAAATGTTCTTGTTTTCTGTTAGATTAAACCATGCCATTCAGACAGCTCCGCTAACAATCGGGAACTCCGCTATAATTGGTGGACGTGGTAATAAAAGTCTGTTTCGTTGGAGGAGAAGCATCTGGATGAAAGACGATACGTCATTGGTTCATTTTATTTTACGGGGTACAATATCAACAACACAAACAGCATTATGTCCAGGGTTCCCCTTCAGTAGTAAATGTTACTTTAGTAGTGTGTACCAAAGTACATCATTATCAACACAAACACTCGGCCCCCTGCCAGAGAAACCATATATACATATGTTACATATGCTTGAATGAAAATGTTTCTTCATTAATGTGTTCAGAAATATGGGTGAGTGATTAGAAAAACACGACAACAAAGATTGATCATGTTGCCAAGGTTACATTTTTTTATTTTTTAATCCTTTATTTAACTAGGCAAGTCAGTTAAGAACAAATTATTATTTTCATTTACAGCCAAGGAACAGTGGGTTAACTGCCTTGTTCAGGGTTAGAACAACATATTTTTACCTTGTCAACTCGGGGACTCGATCTTGCAACCTTACGCTCTAACCACTAGGTTCCAGATATCCCAGAGAACAGAAAACAGACACACCTGGCAAAACAAATGAGTAATGAAAGTGTGTAAAACGTGTCGTGTTAAAATGAAAGAATTACAATTTTAAGAGTTAATTGGACAGGGGAGCTAAAGAGCTAAGCTGGCAAACTACTGGGAATACTCGCATACTGGACCATCTCAAACTTGAAAGGAAAAATACTGGGACATAAAATTGAAAGTGAATCTTCCTTAGTAAGGCCAGGCCCCCCCCCACCCTATCTATTTTTTCCCCACTTAATCACATCACAATCAACTTTTACCAGGTAAATGTAGACACAAATACAACAATACTTTCTTGGGAAATATTGAATTGAAATATGCAAATGATGTGATATCTCATTGAATATGCGCATCAAACATTATATAGAATCCAAACTTGACAAAATATAAAAAATGACCTGAACAAAAATGACCTGCTTCTGAAGCTGAGAAAAATGAGTTGACGTGTGGAAAGAGTGACTTTCGGGAAATGACGGTTAAAGGGAAGTACAATGAATTTAGACAGAATCACCATCTCTTCCCAGTAAGTCCAGTTTATTACCTTCTCTATGAAATGGCCTTTTAAATTATGTGTAGTGAGCCATGCAATTATGAATGTCCATTTGACATGTTTGTTTACTTTGTTTACTAATATTAAATCAATTTAAAAATGCATAAGTAGATGCAAAAATGTAATTACATGTCAATGTCATAATTTCTTTCCAATCTAAAAGAGCTGAGAGAGGGTCTATGACTAGAGGAGATGCTATCAGTCAGTCCTATTCCGATCTACTGTGTGTGTGTGTGTGTGTGTGTGTGTGTGTGTGTGTGTGTGTGTGTGTGTGTGTGTGTGTGTGTGTGTGTGTGTGTGTGTGGCCAATATAAGTTGACCTACTGTCTGAACACTGTGTTTTGCCCATGGCGTAATTAAGGGAGCATTTCGGGTTACGATGATTGTGTCCGCACACATACTCTTTAATTAGGTTATCAAACCTCCAAATCGATTAAACCTCCCTCTTTGCTGTTTCCTCGCGCGACGCCCATCACTTCCCCCGTTGGGCACGCGGTGCGACAGCCTAAGTCTTCCCCCTGGCCTGGCCGGTCACGGACAATGGGTCACGCTAACCCCGGGCGGAGGGGGGATTGGCGAGGGGAGAATCTGTCTGGTCATGGGTTCTGTTTTCTGTTCTGCACAGGTCCAAACAGGGTTCTGACAGGAAGTGAGGTAGGCTGGGTCGGAGCGGTAAAGCCATAGGGCTTATGGGTAAAGAATAGGCTCTATTGTGTCAATTGTGCAGAGGGGATTTGGAGTCACAGTAGAAGCAGTCTGCTGGAAGGTGATGTGGCTGGTTGGCAGCCTCTAGATGGATGGATGGATGGATGGAAGGTTGGCATGGACAAAGACGGAGAGAGTGATGGGCAGAGGGGTGGGGTGTGGAGAAGATGGTGGGTAAGGGGTGAGGGGGTGCCAGGGTGAGGGTGAGAGTTGGGCAAGGATGTCAGACTAGGGCTCTCTCTGCTGGTTGGCATGGACAAAGACGAGAGAAGCTAGGATCGGGTAGAGGGGTGGGAGAAGATGCTGGGTAAGGGTTGTAAAGGGGATAATGGTAAAAGGTGAGGGTTAGGGGGTGAGTAGCAGACTAGCATTGGATCAGGCTGTCGACCCTAGTGGGTACTGGGTTTGATTAGAATTGTGTGTATGTGTATGTAGGCCCTGTGGCTCTGTGTAATTGCTTATAATTGAGCAGGCAGGGTGAGACATCTGCCGTGATCCATCTGTCTTTAATATTCACACACACACACACACACACACACACACACACACACACACACACACACACACACAGTAGCTACTTGCATCTGTGTGAGTGTGTGTGAGCATTCATGTTTGTGTTTGTATACGTGTGTGGTACACTTCATGCCGGCACACATGCCATTCCTCAGGTACTATTTGTCAATCATCCCTTCCCTCCTTCCTGTTCCAATACATTCTCTTTCCATGGCCTCTTCAGTACTATACACAGACAGCAGAGCACTAGTGCCTTGGGGGTATGTTTCGTGACCAATAAGGTATGCAACAAGTTAGAAATTTGCAGGGAGGAGGAAAGGGGGAGGAGAGGGAAGGAGGAGCAAGGAGGGATGAAAAAATCCCTGGGGTGATGAAGTTCAAAGGAGGGAGAGAGAGGGGGGAGAGGGGGGGGGGGGTATTTTACCTAGCCTCAATAGACACTGATCTTGAGTCAGTTTTGTATTTTCCCCTCTAAAGGTTAAGGTTAGGATTTGGGGAGGGGAAGCTGATCCTAGATCTGTACCTAAGGGAAACTGTATGGATATTATTTTCAGGGACGTAGTGAGACCATTTGTTCAGTACTATCCCTATCTATTCTGTAAACACACACACACACAGGAATTTCAGCTTAGTTTTCAAACAACTAGATTTTCATTCCATGATGCTGTGGCGAATGTAGTTTTCCGTTCTTTCTTTCTTTCTTTCTTTCTTTCTTTTTCTTTCTCTCTTTCTCTCTCTCTTTCTCTCTTTCTTTCTCTCTCTCTTTCTCTTACTCTCTCTTTCTCTCTCTCTTTCTCTCGCTCGCTCGCTCTCTCGCTCGTTCTCTCTCGTTCTCTCTCGCTCTATCTTTCTCTCTCTCTTTCTCTCCACTGTCAATCAATCCCTCCCTTTCTATGTAAGTAGGTTTAGTATTGAAGGACTCAAAAGCCTAAAGCGCTTATCTCCCCTGACGTGAGCGTGATTTCAATAAATCCCTATTTAATCTATATGGATCAGATGGAGATCATTACCACTAAATAAATGAATTAGGACATTTTAGGTGTGCCGCAGAATTGTTTTATCCCATCAAGGTGTGCCATGGTTCAAAAAAGGTTGGGAACCACTGCAGTACAGTACGGTACAATACGGGACAGTAGAGTTTTATTCAGTAGAGTACAATATAGTACAGTTTAATTCAGTAGAGTAGCGTACAGTAGAGTACAGTACAGTTTAGTTCAGTCGAGTACAGTAGAGTTGAATTCAGTAGAGTACAGTACATTCAAGTAAAGTAGAGTACAATACAGTACAGTACACTATGCTTTACTTTTCTCAACTTTACTGTGCTCTACTGTATTGTACTCTACTGTACGATATTCTACTTTGCTTTACTGTACCGTGGACTGTATTGTAATGCTGTAACGGCTCTCGTTTGTGGAATGACCAGACCAAGGTGCAGCGTGGTAGGCGTACATTGTCTTTTTATTGATGACACCAAAAGCAAAATAACAACGACAAAAAAACGAAAGCGCACAGTTCTGTAAAGGCAAAGAAACTATACAGAAAACAAGATCCCACAAAACCCAAAAGGAAAATGACAACTTATATGTGATCCCCAATCAGAGACAACGATAGACAGATGCCTCTGATTGGGAACCACACACGGCCAAATACAAAGAAATAGACTTTCCCACCCGAGTCACACCCTGACCTAACCAAACATAGAGAATAAAAAGGATCTCTAAGGTCAGGGTGTGACAAATGCACTGTATTGTAATGCACTGTATTGTAATGCACTGTATTGCAATGCACTGTATTGTAATGCACTGTATTGTAATGCACTGTATTGTAATGCACTGTATTGTATTGTGCACTGTATTGTAATGCACTGTATTGTAATGCACTGTATTGTAATGCATTGTAATGCACTGTATTGTAATGCACTGTATTGTAATGCACTGTATTGTAATGCACTGTAGTCTGCTGTGCTGGACTGTACTGCACTGTGCGTTCCAAACTTGTGAAATATAGATGTCTATGATTGGCTCAGATTTGGTCTGGTCCGGAATGTACCAAATCTGAACCCATAATATAGATGTCTTTGTTTTGGCCACATCAGGGCCGGTCCAGACTGGACCAAATCTGAACCAACATAGCCGTCTAAATCAAGGCCGGTCCGGACTGCACCAAAAAATGACCAAACAAAGACTTTCGGTCAGGACCAAAAAAAGATGTCCAAAAGACGTTGCCGTCGGTAACGTCTTAGTGGGTTGAACGTGGTAACCCTTCAAAGTACAAACAGTGTAGTTATTCCCTCCATAAAGCAAACGAACAGGCAAAACATCAGTACAGAGACAAAGAGGAGTCACAATTCAACTGGTCAAACACGAGAAGTATGTGGCAGGTCTACAGACAATCTATGATTACAATTGGAAAACCAGCCACGTCGTGGACACCGTCGTCTTGCTCCCAGACAAGCTGAACAGGATATTGCGGCCGCTTCGAGGATAACACAGTGCCATGGACGTGGCCCGCTCCCAAGGACTGTGGGTTCTCGTTCTCCGTGTCCGACGTGAGTAAGACATTTCTGTGTGTTAACCCTCGCAAGGCTGCCGGCCCAGACGACATCCCTAGCCGCATCTTCAGAGCATGCGCAGACCAGCTGGCTGGAGTGTTTACGGACATAGTCAATCTCTCCCTATCCCAGTCTGCTGTCTCAACTTGCTTCAAAATGTCTAACATTGTTCCAGTACCTAAGAAAGCAAAGGTAACTGAACTAAATTACTGTTTTTTAAATTGATTTCGGAAAGTAAGTTAAGAACAAATTCTTATTTACAATGACGGCCTACCCCGGCGAAACCCTAACCCGGACGACGCTGGGCCAATTGTGCACCGCCCTATGGGACTCCCAATCATGGGTGGTTGTGATACGGCCTGGAATCGAACCAGGGTCTGTAGTGATGCCTCTAGCACAGAGATGCCGTGCCTTACACCACTGCGCCACTCGAGAGCTCCTTGACTATCTCCCAGTAGCACTCACTTCTGTCATCATGAAGTGCTTTGAGAGGCTAGTTAAGGATCATATCACCTCTACCTTACCTGACACCCTAGACCCACTTTAATTCGCTTACTGCCCCAATAGATCCACAGACCATGCAATCGTCATTGCACTGCACACTTCCCTATCCAACCTGGACAATTGGAATACCTATGTAGGAATGCTGTTATTGACTATATGCACAGCCTTCAACACCATAGTACCCTCCAAGCTCATCATCTAGCTCCGGGCCCTGGGTCTGAACCCCGCTCTGTGCAACTGGGTCCTGGACTTCCTGACGGGCTGCCCCCAGGTGGTGATGGTAGGAAACAACACCTCCACTTCACTTATCCTCAACACAGGGGCCCCACAAGGGTGCGTACTCAGCCCCCTCCTGTACTCCCTGTTCACCCATAACTGTGTGGCCACACACGCCTCCAACTCAATCATCAATTTTGCAGACGACACAACCATTGTATGCCTGATTACCAACAATGACGAGACAGCCTACAGGGAGGAGGTGAGGGCCCTGGCGGAGTGATGCCAGGAAAATAACCTCTCTCTCAACGTCAACAAAACAAAGGAGCTGATTCTGGACTTCAGGAAAAAGCAGAGGGAGCACCCCCTATCCACATCCACAGTGCCTCTTCAACCTCAGGAGGCTGAAGAAATTTGGCTTGGCCATCCTGTCGGGCTGTATCACCGCCTGGTACAGCAACTGCACCTCCCGCAATGGCAGGGCTCTCCAGAGGGTGTTGCGGTCTGCCCAATGCATCACCGGGGGCACACTGCCTGCCCTCCAGGACACCTACAGTACCCGATGTCACAGGAAGGCCAAAAAGATCATCAAGGACATCAACCACCCAAGCCACAGCCTTTTCACCCCGCTATCATCCAGAAGGCGAGGTCGGTACAGGTGCATCAGAGCTGGGAATGAGAGACTAAAAAACAGCTTCTATCTCAAGGCCTTCATACTGTTAAATGGCCATCACTAAATGGCTACCACCCGGTTACTCGACCCTGTACCTTAGAGGCTGGAAGTTTACATAAGTCGGAAGTTTACATAAACTTAGGTTGGAGCCATTAAAACTCGTTTTTCAACCACTCCACAAATTTCTGGTTAACAAACTATAGTTTTGGCAAGTCGGTTGGGTGATCTACTTTGTGCATAACAACAAGTAATTTTTCCAACAATTGTTTATAGACAGATTATTTCACTTATAATTCACTGTATCACAATTCCAGTGGGTCAGAAGTTTCCATACACTAAGTTGACTGTGCCTTTAAACAACTTGGAAAATTCCAGAAAATGATGTCATGGCTTTAGAAGCTTCTGATAGGCTAATTGACATAATTTGAATCAATTGGAGGTGTACCTGTGGATGTATTTTAAGGCCTACCTTCAAACTCAGTGCCTCTTTGCTTGACATCATGAGAAAATCTAAAGAAATCAGCCAAGATCTCAGAACAAAAATTGTAGACCTCCAAGTCTGGTTCATCCTCGGGAGCAATTTCCAAATGCCTGAAGGTACCACGTTCATCTGTACAAACAATAATACGCAAGTATAAACACCATGGGACCACGCAGCCATCATACCGCTCATGAAGGAGACACGTTCTGTCTCCTAGAGATGAACGTACTTTGGTGCGAAAAGTGCAAATCAATCCCAGTACAACAGCAAAGGACCTTGTGAAGATGCTGGAGGAAACAGGTACAAAGTATCTATATCCACAGTAAAACAAGTCCTATATCGACATAACCTGAAAGGCCACTCAGCAAGGAAGAAGCCACTGCTCCAAAACCGCCATAAAAAAGCCAGACTACTTTTTGCAACCGAACATGGGGACAAATATTATACATTTTGGATACATTTCCTCTGGTCTGATGAAACAAAAATAGAACTGTTAAGCCATCGTTATGTTTGGAGGAAAAAGGGGGAGGCCGAAGAACACCATCCGAACCGTGAAGCACGGGGGTGGCAGCGTCAGGTTGTGGGGGTGCTTTGCTGCAGGAGGGACTAGTGCACTTCACAAAATAGATGGCATCATGAGGATGGAAAATTATATGGATATATTTAAGCAACATCTCAAGACATCAGTCAGGAAATTAAAGCTTGGTTGCAAATGGGTCTTCCAAATGGACCACGACCCCAAGCATACTTCCAAAGTTGTGGCAAAATGGCTTAAGAACAACAAAGTCAAGGTATTGGAGGGGCAATCACAAGGCCCTGACCTCAGTCCTATAGAAAATTTGTGGGCAGAACTGAAAAAGTGTGTGCAAGCAAGGAGGCCTACAAACCTGACTCCGTTACATCAGGAGGAATGGGCCGAAACTAACCCAACTTATTGTGGGAAACTTGTGGAAGGCTACCCGAAACGTTTGACCCACGTTAAACAATTTAAAGGCAATGCTACCAAATACTAATTGAGTGATGAAAGAAATAAAAGCTGAAATAAATCACTGTCTACTATTTTTCTGACATTTCACATCCTTAAAATAAAGTGGTGATCCTGACTGACCTAAGACAGGGAATTTTTACTAGGATTAAATGTCAGGAATTGTGAAAAACTGAGTTTAAATGTATTTGGCTAAGGTGTATGTAAACTTCCGACTTCAACTGTACGTAGACATGGAATCACTGGTCACTTTAATAATGTTTACATACTGCTTTACTCATCTCATGTGTATATGCTGTATTCTATTTTACTGTATTTTAGTCAATGCCACTCTGACATTGCTCATCCTAATATTTATATATTTCTTAATTCCATTATTTTACTTTTAGATTTGTGTATTGTTGTGAATTGTTAGATATTACTGCACTGTTGGAGCTAGGAACACAAGCATTTCGCTACACCCGCAATAACATCTGCTAAATGTATATGTGTATGTGACCAATAAATTTCATTTAATTTAATTTAAGTGGTCTGTTGAAAAAGCTAACATACTGGTGATAGTGACGGGAAATTCCGCTCTTTTTACTGACTCAGATCGTTTCGACACGTTTAGGAAAAATAACATATCTTTCAACTCATTTTGTTCATTTGTGTCAGTAATGCCCAGAGCAAGCACGATCCCCTACCGGCGACCGATGCATATGACAAACAGTCCGGGGTCGGAGCCCGTCTTTGGAGCTGCTGAGCCGGAGGAGCGTGTATCAATCCTGCTGTAGGACTCATTGCGGCCAGCACTAGAAGGTCAAACGAACTACTAAAATGAACGAGTCACTCCTAAAAATGATGTATGACTCTCAAGTCAGTAGAAAGAGGTGTTTGCAAACTGCACTTCACTATAACATAAGTGCATGTGACAGATGGGGAGCAATAATGCACATTCTGTTGCACTCTTCATTTGGCTCCTCTTTCCTATATTAAGAGGGTTGAACAATGATTATTGCGATATAATGCTCACTTCATTGAGAACGTATGTGCCGTTGAAATAAGGCCGTACTGGAAAATACGTATCTACACTTTTTTAAATTTATTCAGCACCTAAAATGCTCCTGATGACATCTTTTCGACGTAATTTTGTGTACTGGGAACAATGTTCTTTTTCTCTTATTTTGCCGGCCAGGTCTGCACAGTCCAAAAAAAACTTAGACGTTCCCAATCCACCTCCTATTCCCCCCTCCACCTCCTATTGCCCCCTCCACCTCCTATTTCCCCCTCCACCTCCTATTGCCCCCTCCACCTCCTATTGCCCCCTCCACCTCCTATTGCCCCCTCCACCTCCTATTGCCCCCTCCACCTCCTATTTCCCCCTCCACCTCCTATTCCCCCTCCACCTCCTATTGCCCCTCCACCTCCTATTACCCCCTCCACAACCTATTGTCCCCTCCACCTCCTATTGTTCCCTCCACCTCCTATTGCCCCCTCCACCTCCTATTGCCCCCTCCACCTCCTATTGCCCCCTCCACCTTCTATTGCCCCCTCCACCTCCTATTGCCCCCTCCACCTCCTATTGCCCCCTCCACCTCCTATTTCCCCTTCCACCCCCTATTGTCCCCTCCACCTCCTATTGTCCCCTCCACCTCCTATTTCCCCCTCCACCTCCTATTGCCCCCTCCACCTCCTATTGCCCCTCCACCTCCTATTGCCCCCTCCACCTCCTATTGCCCCCTCACCTCCTATTGCCCCCTCTACCTCCTATTTCCCCCTCCACCTCCTATTGTCCCCTCCACCTCCTATTGTCCCCTCCAACTCCTATTTCCCCCTCCACCTCCTATTGTCCCCTCCACCTCCTATTGTCCCCTCCTATTGCCCCCTCACCTCCTATTGCCCCTCTACCTCCTATTTCCCCCTCCACCTCCTATTGTCCCCTCCACCTCCTATTGTCCCCTCCACCTCCTATTGCCCCCTCCTATTGCCCCCTCACCTCCTATTGCCCCCTCACCTCCTATTGCCCCCTCCTATTGCCCCCTCACCTCCTATTGCCCCTCCTATTGCCCCCTCTACCTCCTATTTCCCCTCCACCTCCTATTGTCCCCTCCAACTCCTATTGCCCCCTCCACCTCCTATTGCCCCTCCTATTGCCCCCTCACCTCCTATTGCCCCCTCACCTCCTATTGCCCCCTCCACCTCCTATTGTCCCCTCCACCTCCTATTGTCCCCTCCAACTCCTATTTCCCCCTCCACCTCCTATTTCCCCTCCGATTGCCCCCTCCACCTCCTATGCCCCTCCACCTCCTATTTCCCCCTCCTATTGCCCCCTCCACCTCCTACTGTCCCCTCCACCTCCTATTTCCCCCTCCTATTGCCCCCTCCACCTCCTACTTCCCTCCACCTCCTATTTCCCCCTCCTATTGCCCCTCCACCTCCTACTGCCCCCTCCACCTCCTATTGCCCCCTCCACCTCCTATTTCCCCCTCCACCTCCTATTTCCCCCTCCACCTCCTATTGCCCCCTCCACCTCCTATTGTCCCCTCCACCTCCTATTGCCCCCTCCACCTCCTACTGCCCCTCCACCTCCTATTGCCCCCTCCACCTCCTACTGCCCCCTCCACCTCCTATTGCCCCCTCCACCTCCTATTGCCCCCTCCACCTCCTATTGTCCCCTCCACCTCCTATTGTCCCCTCCACCTCCTATTTCCCCCTCCTATTGCCCCCTCACCTCCTATTGCCCCCTCCTATTGTCCCCTCCAACTCCTATTGCCCCCTCCACCTCCTATTGCCCCTCCTATTGCCCCCTCACCTCCTATTGCCCCCTCACCTCCTATTGCCCCCCCCTATTTCCTCCACCTCCTATTTCCCCTCCCCTCCACCTCCTATTTCCCCTCCACCTCCACCTCCTATTGCCCCCTCCACCTCCTATTCCCCTCCCCTCCACCTCCTATTGCCCCCTCCACCTCCTACTGCCCCCTCCACCTCCTATTGCCCCCTCCACCTCCTACTGCCCCTCCCCTCCACCTCCTATTGCCCCCTCCACCTCCTATTGCCCCCTCCACCTCCTATTTCCCCCTCCACCTCCTATTGTCCCCTCCACCTCCTATTGTCCCTCCACCTCCTATTTCCCCCTCCACCTCCTATTGCCCCCTCCACCTCCTATTGCCCCCTCCTGTGGCCCCCTCACCTCCTATTGCCCCCTCACCTCCTATTGCCCCCTCTACCTCCTATTTCCCCCTCCACCTCCTATTGTCCCCTCCACCTCCTATTGTCCCCTCCACCTCCTATTTCCCCCTCCACCTCCTATTGTCCCCTCCATCTCCTATTGTCCCCTCCACCTCCTATTGCCCCCTCCACCTCCTATTGCCCCCTCACCTCCTATTGCCCCCTCACCTCCTATTGCCCCCTCTACCTCCTATTTCCCCCTCCACCTCCTATTGTCCCCTCCACCTCCTATTGTCCCCTCCAACTCCTATTTCCCCCTCCACCTCCTATTGTCCCCTCTTATTGCCCCCTCACCTCCTATTGCCCCCTCACCTCCTATTGCCCCTCCTATTGCCCCCTCACCTCCTATTGCCCCCTCTACCTCCTATTTCCCCCCCTCCACCTCCTATTGTCCCCTCCACCTCCTATTGTCCCCTCCACCTCCTATTGCCCCTCCTATTGCCCCCTCACCTCCTATTGCCCCCTCACCTCCTATTGCCCCCTCACCTCCTATTGCCCCCTCTACCTCCTATTTCCCCTCCACCTCCTATTGTCCCCTCCACCTCCTATTGCCCCCTCCTATTGCCCCCTCACCTCCTATTGCCCCTCTACCTCCTATTTCCCCCTCCACCTCCTATTGTCCCCTCCACCTCCTATTGTCCCCTCCAACTCCTATTTCCCCCTCCACCTCCTATTTCCCCCTCCTATTGCCCCCTCCACCTCCTACTGCCCCCTCCACCTCCTATTTCCCCTCCTATTGCCCCCTCCACCTCCTATTTCCCCCTCCTATTGCCCCCTCCACCTCCTACTGCCCCCTCCACCTCCTATTTCCCCCTCCTATTGCCCCCTCCACCTCCTACTGCCCCCTCCACCTCCTATTTCCCCCTCCTATTGCCCCCTCCACCCCCTACTGCCCCCTCCACGTCCTATTGCCCCCTCCACCTCCTATTTCCCCCTCCACCTCCTATTGCCCCTCCACCTCCTATTGTCCCCTCCACCTCCTATTGCCCCCTCCACCTCCTACTGCCCCCTCCACCTCCTATTGCCCCCTCCACCTCCTATTGCCCTCCACCTCCTATTTCCCCCTCCACCTCCTATTGTCCCCTCCATCTCCTATTGTCCCCTCCACCTCCTATTGTCCCCTCCACCTCCTATTTCCCCCTCCACCTCCTATTGCCCCCTCCACCTCCTATTGCCCCTCCACCTCCTATTGCCCCTCCACCTCCTATTGCCCCCTCCTATTGCCCCCTCCTATTGCCCCCTCTACCTCCTATTTCCCCTCCACCTCCTATTGTCCCCTCCACCTCCTATTGCCCCCTCCACCTCCTATTTCCCCCTCCACCTCCTATTGTCCCCTCCATCTCCTATTGTCCCCTCCACCTCCTATTGCCCCCTCCACCTCCTATTTCCCCCTCCACCTCCTATTTCCCCTCCTATTGCCCCCTCCACCTCCTACTGCCCCTCCACCTCCTACTGCCCCTCCACCTATTGCCCCCTCCACCTCCTATTTCCCCCTCCACCTCCTGTTTCCCCTCCACCTCCTATTGCCCCCTCCACCTCCTATTGCCCCCTCCACCTCCTACTGCCCCCTCCACCTCCTATTGCCCCCTCCACCTCCTATTTCCCCCTCCACCTCCTATTTCCCCCTCCACCTCCTATTGCCCCTCCACCTCCTATTGTCCCCTCCACCTCCTATTTCCTCCACCTCCTATTGCCCCCTCCACCTCCTATTGTCCCCTCCACCTCCTATTGCCCCCTCCACCTCCTACTGCCCCCTCCACCTCCTATTGCCCCCTCCACCTCCTATTGCCCCCTCCACCTCCTACTGCCCCCTCCACCTCCTATTGCCCCCTCCACCTCCTACTGCCCCCTCCACCTCCACTGGGATCACAGAATAACATTGTGTGATGTCTTTTCTGTAAAAAAAATATTAAAAAGAGCTTGTTTTAATCCATCTAGCAGATGGATGCTTCCTGTACCCTCTTTAGAGAGCTACTGTAACGGCCTAATAGTCTCTGTGTTAGGTAAGAGGTCTCCGTAAAGGTGTTTGCTAGACATTCGTTGAGACACGGAGGAAGACTGCGAGAGTTATGTCACAGTAGTTATCAAAGTGTCATACCTTACAAACACCTTTACAGTGACCTCTTATCTATCACAGAGTAAGAATGTGTTCTATTTGGCCTTGGAGGGAGAGCGATGGAAGGGAAACAATCAGGCAGGCAGGCAGACAGAGAGAGGGAGAGGGAGAGAAAGGGGTGAGAGAAAGTGGCCAACTTGTCTACCCCAACGATTTATATATACACTAGATGACTGATAGGGGGTGCTGTGTTGAAGCCGCCATGCCCATGCCATTGTAAAAAAAAAATAATGGGAAGCTATATAACTGCATTTATTAATGTACATTCGTTTTTGCCACGTTTATTATATTACAGACAGCTTAATGCATACTTGTAAATTAAATAATTTGAGTTAAACATACAAATAAAAAATATTTTTTGAAATTCCTTAAAGTATATATTTTTTAGTTTACTAATGTTACTGTCCCCAATACAACAACAAAATATTTAAATACATGTAATTTTATCCTTGAAATATTTAATTTAAATACTGTATAATTCTATTCACTCCTATGAAGGACTGCTCCCTACTGAGGAATGCCAATATGGCCGACCAGTCAGCCAAGACATAGCATCAGCAATCCAGTGTTTATATACATCATTGGACCAACTGCTACATACTTGTATGTTTAGAACCAGGTGTGAGGCCTTTAAGCAGATCACTGCCTACACCTAACCTCTCCCTGTCATTAAGACCTATGTAGATGGTTAGGGATAGAGAAGTCACCCTTAGGCACAGATCTAGGATCAGCTTACCTTCCCAGAAACCTTAACCACTAGGGGTGAAACACCCTAACAGACCTTGGATCAGTGTCTATGGCAAGTTCATTCTACTCTCATTGTAAGCAGCAGGGCTAGCATTAGCCGTTGGTATCAGCACCAGTGGGAGTTTGTGACTCAAGTCGAGTCTAACCACTGATACAGGGTCAGATTTGTATCTCCATATATGTCAGGGTTAGGGTCAAGAGGTAGAGTAATCTGATCCTAGATCTGTGGTTAGGGGCAATTTCGACATTCTTCTGGTTAGCTCTGGCCAGGTTGATAGGGTTGTGTCTGGAGACAGATGTTATATATCTATAGGACCAGGTGGTGTGGTGCAGAAATTACCCCTCTGTGTTTGTTAACTGACTCTGCCTTCCACTAATGGAGGGGTGTGTGAACTCTGAATTTGCTGTCTGAGTGTGTCCATCACGTGTTTTTGAGTCATCCCAGTCGAGGAATTCACTAAAAGATCAGCCTCTCTCCTGACTCGTCTTAAGAACCACTCTCCCCCTCCTCTCCTCACCTTCTCCCCCAACCGAATGTGCTCCCTGCCCCTCATCCACACCTCTACTCACCCACTCCCCTACACCAAAGTGCTCCCTGCCCTCTTATTCAGCTGGTGTAAACTAGGACTATGACGATCACATGTCAGGGTGTTAGTTTACCCCTCTCCTAATCCATCCACCTCAGATTATTACTACCATTGGCTTCGCTGCTTTTAACTGTCATCACCTGGGGAGGGCAATAACTGCTCTCTGTCACCACCCTGTGGTGAAGGTTGGGTAATGCACGTTTAGATCTGTTGTAGCACTGTCTGTCTTGCAACACATTTGTAGGGAAAATATCAGTTTAGGCAAATATACACTTGCAAACACACATACTGTGTAGTCTCTCTCTGTCTCTTTCTCAGGGCCAGAATATCACCATTTGAATCTGATACCTCCGTCTATAGCCACAAGCCTCAGCATGCCCACAGTGGAGTCTCTTCATTGCTATAGATTAAAGACCTATAGCACAATCACCACCACATCTAGCTACGTCTATATAGTGAGGGGTTTTGTAGAAACTTGCTTCCTCACCAAAATGTGCCATCACACCAAGGTTATTGTAGTAACCGAAAACTGAAACTTAAACTAATACTAATCATGAAAAAACAGCTTAGGAAACTGATAATAGTTTCAGTATAGTTTTAGTTTTTCAAACAGGTGTGTTAATTTTTGTATTAATTAACACACCTGTTTGAAAAACTAAAACTATACTGAAACTATTATCTTTGACTCGAAAACAAACTATATTCAAATAAAAACCATCATGAATTATGTTCAGTTTAACATTTTTACCTGGTCAAAACTCGAATGGGGATTTCAATGGCGTTTTCAAGCTTTTGGGGGGGTATTCAAACTACTGAAGCTGGTGGGTAAATGTGGCCAGGAGGTAGCTGTTTCAAATAGGCCTCGCTTGTGAATCACTACAGAGAGGAAGAGGACAAGCGAGAGGCTTGACTCTTCCCAAAATCTGCCCGCGCAAAAAATACAGCGAGAAGTGGGTATTTTTTGTATGGAGGTCAATGAGAGAATGTCAAATTTGGTAAAAAAATAAAATGTACAGTATTTGCTCATTTGCTACTTCAGGCTTATTTGATAGAATAAGGTGTAGGTCCTTATGAATGTACTGATATAAGTGGATGCACGTGGCATCCCTGCAAGAAAGAGTTGTGCCTGTTGTTCACACGTGTATCTGCCCTCTCATTGGCTAGAATGTCTGTGCCTGATCCCGCGTCCTCACCGCCTTTGCAGACATTTATTCTCATTATTAGTGCGGTCAGTCCAGTATCTTGTCAGTATATAGATCATCTTTGATCACAATTACTAGTTATCACTAGCTAACGGGGGAAAATATAAGTAAAATTAATATAAAAACACAGAACTATAATAACCTTGCATCACACAAACACAGGCACGAACACACACACACACACACACACACACACACACACACACACACACACACACACACACACACACACACACACACACACAGAGATAAAACTAATGTGCAATGTGTCGTTGAATGTTCCCTCACGTTTAAACTCCCTCTCACCTCTCCTCCTCCTCCCCAAAGGTCACCACTGCTTCCCTTTCTTTCAAGGACTTCCTATGATGTCATGTATTTGGTCATGGAAGTTAACATCCCCTCTTTCACCATCTCCTCTTCTTTCTCCCTCCAGAAGAGGAGTCCTCTTTTGAGGATATAGGACACTCCAAGCTTAGGTCCCTTCTCACCATGTATTTCCCCTCTGTGTCTCTCCAGGGGCGTCCAGGGGCCCTGGGGCCAGTAGGACCCAGTGGACCAGAGGGCTTCCCAGGTGACCAAGGGCCTTCAGGGCCCAAAGGAGAAAAGGGTCACGTCGGACTCGGGGGCCCCTCTGGGCTGAAAGGAGAAAAGGGGCCTATGGGCGTACCAGGGTTCCCAGGAACCGACGGAGTCCCAGTGAGTATTGTAACGCACGCACACACACACGCACTCACACACACCCTAACCCTATCTTTCTCTCTAGGGTCACCCAGGTGCGGACGGTGGCAGGGGTCTACCGGGAGCAGACGGGTGCAACGGTACCCAGGGAGAACCAGGTCCCAGAACTCTAAACAGTGGAATACCTGGAGCTCCAGGACTCTCTGTGAGTAACATCTATTATCTGAACTGTCTACTAGCTACTGTACTATTATCGTCTGTAGCTGTAGGGTTGTCCTCTGTAGCTCAGTTGGTCCAGCAGGGCTTTTGCAACGCCAGGAGAGTGGGATTGATTCTCTGCACCACCCGTACGTAAAATGTGTGCACTAAGTCGTTTTGGATAAAAGTGCCTGCTACAGTGCCTTCAGAAACTATTCTCACCCCTTGACTTTTTCCACATTTTGTTCTGTTATAGTCTGAGTTTAAAATAGATTACGTTGAGATTTGGTATCACTGGCCTACACAAAGTGGAATTATGTTTTTAGACATTTTTACAAATGAATTAAAAATGAAAAGCTGAAATGTCTTGAGTCAATAAGTATTGATCCCCTTTGTTGTGGCAAGCCTATACAGTTCAGGAGTAAAACTTTGCTTAACAAGTCACTTAATAAGTTGCATGGACTCTGTGTGCAATAATAGTGTTTAATATTTTCTTTTTTATGAATACCTCATCTCTGTACTCCGCACAAACAATGAACTGTTAGGTCCCTCAGTTGAGCAGTGAATTTCAAACACAGATTCAACCACAATGACCAGGAAGGTTTTCCAATGCCTCGTAAAGAAGGGAACCTATTGGTAGATGGGTAAGATAGAAAAAAAAGCAGAGATTGAATATCCCTTTGAGCATGGTGAAGTTATTAATTACACTTTGGATGGTGTATGAATACACCCAGTCACTACAAAGATACAGGCGTCCTTCCTAACTCTGTTGCCGGGGAGGGAAAAAATAGCTCAGTGATTTCACCGTGAGGCCAACGGTGTCTTTAAAACAGTTACAGAGTTTAAAGGCTGTGATAGGAGACAACTGAGGATGGATCAACAACATTTTAGTTACTCCACAATACTAACCTATATTACAGAGAGAAAAGAAGGAAGCCTGTACATAATACAAATATTCCAAAACATGCATCCTGTTTGTAATAAGGCGCTAAAATAATACTTCAAAACAAATGTGGCAAAGAAATTTACTTCATGTCCTGAATACAAAGCGATATGTTTGGGGCAAATCCAACGCACCACATCACCGAGTACCACTCTTCATATTTTCAAGCATGGTGGTGGCTGCATCATGTTATAAGTATGCTTGTCATCTTTTTTGCTGCGCACAGGCAAAATCTTAGAGGAAGACCTGGTTCAGTCTGCTTTCCAACAGACACTGGTAGACAAATACACTGGACTGGAGTTGCTTACCTTAGACGACATTGAATGTTCCTGAGTGGCCTAGTTGGAGTTTAGACTTAAATTGGTTTGAAAATGGCTGTCTAGCAATGATCAACAACCAACTTGACAGAGCTTGAAGGATAAAAAAAAAAAATGTATTGTGCAATAGTTGTACAATCCAGGTGTGCAAAGCTCTTACAGGCTGACCCAGAAAGACTCACCTCTGCAATCGCTGCCAGGCGATAATAACATGTTTTCACTCAGGGGTATGCATACTTATGTAAATGAGGTATTTCTGTATTTCATTTTCAATACATTTGCAAACATTTCTAAACACATGTTTTCACTTTGTCCTTTGGGGGTGTTGTCTGGGTGAGATAAAAAAATATATATATTTCATCCATTTTGAAATCAGGCTGTAACACAGCAAAATGTGGAACAAGTCGAGGGGTATGAAACATTTCTGAAAGGCACTGTAAATGGCATATATTATCATTGTTCTTATTATCATTGTCGTAGAGTATCTTTGCACTGTAAGACGAAATGATCTAGTGTAGTGCGTGTGGGCAACAACCTTCATTTACATCAGTACTACATGACTGTAACGAGAGTCATCTAGTAACAGCTGGTGGTTAGAACGCTGGGCCGGTAACCAAAGCGTTGCTGGTTTGAATCCCTGAGCTGACTGGTGGTGGGGGTCTGCATGGAGTGAGCTGGCAGCCGGAGGGTTACAGGCTTTAATGTGCTATGATCTCTCTCTCTCTCTCTTTCTCTCTCTCTCTCTCTCTCTCTCTCTCTCTCTCTCTCTCTCTCTCTCGCTCTCCATCAGGGTCCCACTGGTCCTAAAGGACAGAAGGGAGAGCCTGTATACGTTGGACTCAGTGGGGTAACACACACACACACACACACACATAAGGATATTATCAGGAGAAGTTTGACATTCCTTCCTCTCCCTCCTTCCCTACCTCATCTTTCCTATCCTGGAGATTGTTTAGAGAAAGGGAGATGATGTTGTTGTTATAATCTCATCCATTGAGGTCAGTCTGACCTGAAACGGACTCTCCTTCCTTCCTCCCTACATCCCTCTTTCCCCCAAGTCTATGTTTATAATGAACTCGGGCCAGTTGTTTAGCTCACAGTTTATCTTGTATCCTTACAGGGAGTTCCTGGACCGGATGGTGTACCTGTAAGACATCTCATTACTATACATCAATATACTGGATTTATTTCTGCATATGTAGTGTATTCGATAACTTGGTGTGTTCCTGACCGGGTTGTATGTGTTCTGTGTTCCTGACCCGCTTTTCTGTGTTATGTTTCTCTCCGTAGGGTCCTAGAGGTCCAGACGGAGGTCCCGGTGACTTCGGCCCTCGAGGTCCTGATGGATTCCTGGTACGTACACACGCACACACACACGCACACACGCACACACACATGCACACACACACACACACACACACACACACACACACACACACACACACACACACCTGTCTGTGTTGATCTAGATACAATATACCATTAATATACTGTATGTGCTCAGTATATTACAGAAACTATGTTATCCCAAACAGTGGCATGACAACCTTTGCGTTACACAGAGTGTTTGTCATGTTTAATCTACACATTGGTTAATAAGACTAAAGCCAGTGACTTGGGGGAATATACCTCTCTTATTGTCTCTTGATGACTGTCTATTTTACAATAGAATCTAATAGATCGGTCTTCTCTCCGACTGACTTCCTGTCTGTGTTGTGTTGTTTTTCTCCAGGGTGCTCCAGGCCCCCCCGGTCCCCCTGGCCCTGTAGTAAGTACTGGACAACAGTAGATAGGGGAAAACTCCTGACCCTTCAGTAGTTATAGGCCTGGAGTTTTCCTGCCCTGCTAACATGATACCCCTGGCCCTGTAGTAAGTACTGGACAACAGTAGATAGGGGAAAACTCCTGACCCTTCAGTAGTTATAGGCCTGGAGTTTTCCTGCCCTGCTAACATGATACCCCTGGCCCTGTAGTAAGTACTGGACAACACTACAGTGGTGGAAAAAGTACCCAATTGTCATACATTTTACTCAAGTAAAAGTCACTCAGCAAAATACAGTACTACTTGAGTAAAAGTCTGAAGGTATCTGGTTTTAAATATACTTAAGTATCAAAAATAAAAGTATAAATCATTTTGCATTCCTTATAATAAGCAAACAAAACTGCCCGATTGTCTTGTTTTTACTTATTGATATATATAGCCAGGTGCATTCTCCAACACTTTTGTGTTTAGTGATTCTGTCAGTGTGTGTGAATTGGACCATGTTGCTGTCCCGATGAGCATTAGAAATGTAACAAGTACTTTTAGGTGTCAGGGAAAATGTGTTGAGTAAAAAGTACATCATTTTCTTTGGGAATGTAGTGGAAAAGTTAAAGTTGTCAAAAATATAAAAAGTAAAGTACATATACCCCCCAAAACGACATAAGTAGTACTAAGAGTTTACTTAAGTACTTTACACCATGACAAATTATATGTATACAAATGTTATGCATACTCAGTCCATACTGGGGATCTTTGTTACTGGTGACTTATATGCAGACTGTTATAATGACTGTTATATTGCAGAACCAGTCAAAAGTTTGTACACATCTACTCATTTAAGGGTTTTTCTTTATTTTGACTATTTTCTACATTGTAGAATAACAGTGAAGAGATCAAAACTATTAAATAAGGAATCATGTAGTAACCAAAAAAGTGTTAAACAAATCAAAATATATTGCATATTTTAGATTCTTAAAAGTTGCCACCCTTGATGACAGCTTTGCACACTCTTGGCATTCTTTCAACCAGCTTCACCTGGAATGCTTTTCCAACAGTCTTGAAGGAGTTCCCACATATGTTGAGCACTTGTTGGCTGCTTTTCCTCCACTCTGAGGTCAAACTCATCCCAAAGCATCTCAAATGGGTTGAGGTCGGGTAATTGTGGAGGCCAGGTCATGTGATGCACCACTCCATCACTCTCCTTGGTCAAATAGCCCTTACACAGCCTGGAGGTGTGTTGAGTCATTGTCCTGTTGAAAAACAAATTATAGTCCCTGCTAAGTGCGAACCAGATGGGTTGGCGTATCGCTGCAGAATGCTGTGGTAGCCATGTTTGAATTTAAGTGTGCCTTGAATTCTAAATAAATCACAGACAGTGTGACCAGCAAAGCACCATCTCACCTCCTCCTCCATGCTTCACAGTGGTGACCACACATGCGGAGATCATCCGTTCACCTACTCTGTGTCTCACAAAGACACGGCGGTTGGAACCAAAAATCTCAAATTTGGACCAAAAAGGACAGATTTCCACTGGTCTAATGTCCATTGCTCATGTTTCTTGCCTCAAGCAAGTCTCTTCTTATTATTGGTGTCCTTTAGTAGTGGTTTCTTTGCAGCAAGTCGACCATGAAGGTCTGATTCACGCAGTCTCCTCTGAACAGTTGATGTTGAGATGTGTCTGTTACTTGAACTCTGTGAAGCATTTATTTGGGCTGCTATCTGAGATGCAGTTAACTCTAATGAACTTATCCTCTGTAGCAGATGCAACTCTGTGTCTTCCTTTCCTGTGACGGTCCTCATGAGAGCCAGTTTCATCATAGCGCTTTATGGTTTTTGCAACTGCACTTGAAGAACGTTTCAAAGTTCTTGAAATGTTCTGCATTGACTGACCTTCTGACATTCTTAAAGTAATGATGGACTTTCATTTCTCTTTGCTTATATGAGCTGTTCTTGCTGTTCTCTTAATATGGACTTGCTCTTTTACCAAATTCCACAAATTAACTTTTAACAAGGCACACATGTTAATTGAAATGCATTCCAGGTCATGAAGCTGGTTGAGAGAATGCCAAGAGTGTGCAAAGCTGTCATCAAGACAAAGGATGGCTACTTTGAAAAATCTCAAATATAAAATGTGTTTTGATTTGATTAACACTTTTTTGGTTACTACATGATTCCATGTGTGTTATTTCATAGTTTTTATGTATTCACTATTATTCTACAATTTAGAAAATAGTAAAAATAAAGAAAAACCCTTGAATGAGTATATGTGTCCAAACTTTTGACTGGTACTGTATATCGAACAAAAATATAAACATGACATGCAACAATTTCAACGATTTTACTGAGTTCATATGAGGAATTTCCAGTTCATATAAGGAAATCGGTCAATGAAATAAATAAATTAGGCCCTAATGGATGTATTTCACATGACTGAGCAGAGGCGCAGCCATGGATGGGCCTGGGAGGGCATAGGCCTACCTACTTGGGAGCCAGGACCAGCCAATCAAAATGAGTTTATACCCACATAAGGGCTTTATTGCAGACAGAAATAGTCATCAGTTTCATCAGCTGTCCAGGTGGCTGATCTCAGACGATCCAGGTGACGATCAGGTGACGAAGCCGAATGTGGTGGTCCTGGGCTGGCATGGTTACACTTGGTCTGCGGTCGTGAGGCCTGTTGGACATACTGCCAAATTCTCTAAAACAACGTTGGGGCAGTTTATGGTAGAGAAAAGAAGATTATATTCTCTGGCAACAGCTCTGGTGGACATTCCTGCAGTCAGCATGCAAATTGCACGCTCCTTCAAAACTTGAGATATCTGTGGCATTGTGTTGTGTGACAAAACTGCACATTTTAGAGTGGCCTTTTATTGTCCCCAGCACAAGTTGCACCTGTGTAATGATCTTGCTGTTTAATCAGCTTCTTAATATGCCACACCTGTCAGGTGGATGGATTATCTTGGCAAAGGAGAAATGCTCACTAACAGGGATGTTAACAAAAACATTTGAGAGAAATAAGCTTTTTGTGCATATGTGAAATTTCTGGGATCTTTTATTTCAGCTCATGAAACATGTGACCAACACTTTACATGTTGCGTTTACATTTTTGTTCAGTATAATTACATCCATACAATTTTACAATGCTTGTCATGTGTAGGGTGATGTGTTGTTGTCCAAATGCAATACCCACTCTTGTTTTCCAGGGGAGCCCCAGTCTAGGGTTTCAGGGGGAGCCAGGAGACAAGGTACGCACCAACAAAACAAAACAACACAACTAATTATTAGATGTTAATGATCGATTTTATTGATTAGTAATCGATTAATCATATCAGTTTATTAGGTCTTTAGCATCTTATTCGCTCACCCGACCCAACCAGAACTTCCCCTCACCCCGTCCAACCATATCTACTGTACCCCTTCTTATCACTCATTGGATTTCAGCTATATTGAGAAGTAATTGATTTATTACATCAGTATATTACATCAGTTTAAAGCTATTTAGACTGTTGATAGAGTGTAATATGACATAATCTGCATCCCAAATGTCACCGTATTCCTTATATAGTGCACTACTTTTGACCAGAGCCCCTTTGTATCTATATGTCTTTCCCAATGGGAGGGAGACTGGCAACTTTATACTCACTGTAAATCAAATTAGATCAAACTGAAGACAGCCGGCTTAGGTTATTCTAGCTGTGTGTGTGTGTGTGTGTGTGTGTGTGTGTGTGTGTGTGTGTGTGTGTGTGTGTGTGTGTGCGCGTGCGTGCGTGTGTGCGTGCGTGCGAGCCTGCTATGTGTGCATGCGTGTTGAGGATGGTTAAAATGCATGATGAAGGATGTCTTTTTGACCTCTGTGTGCATGCCATGTAATCGTTCTTGGTGATGATTTGACACATCCTCTTCCCCTCTATTCAACCTCATCCCATCTCCCCCTGGCCCTTACATACATCCAACAGTACATTACCCTTTAGCCCCAACAGTCCCTCCATCCATCTCTCCTGACCTCCTCCCTCATCCCCCTCTTCTCTGTTTTTTCCACTGACACATCTACCTCAATATATCACCAGTATCAGTGGTGGCGATTGGCTGGAGATATGGGAGGATGGGCTCATTGTAATGGCTGGAATGGAGAGAATGGAACGGTTTCATTACATGGTTTCCATGTGTTTGATACCATTCCATTCACTCCATTTCAGTCATTATTAGGAGCCATCCTCCCCTCACCAGCCTCCTCTGGTTTGTTCCATCTCTATTATTTAAATATGATCTTGTCTTCAATGATTTTACAGTTTACCCCTGGTGTGTTTACAAATGCATGACAGTACTGCCACTGGGACGACTAAAGCCCTATGGAGGCGGTCATTTTGTTTCTCATTATGAATCTGGACTCTTAACAAATATGAACTCTAACAAATCTGAACGAAAAAGATCAATCTAATATGTAATTGAAGGAACGAACAGTTGTCCTGTGGCATTACTAAAATAACATGTTTCCTTACTGTTGGATGGCAGCTCAGAGATTATTCTAGAACTTTTCATCACCCTCATAGAAGTCAATCATTTGTGGACTCTACTAAAGGTAGTCTTAGCACATTAGTTATGTACTGTCTGTCGCTTTGGATAAAAGCATCTGCTAAATGGCATCTTTATTACGTCTGTGCTAAGACTACTTTTAGTTGGTAGAAACAGACAATAACATATTGCATATTGTATCTATAAGATTCCCAACTAATTCTATGAATTCTATGTTGTATTATATTCAGCCTATAAAATCCACTTTATTGTATTATATTTCCAACCAATAAGATCTCTGAGCTGTCATGTGGGTGGGCGTGTCGTGGTCTGTGATTGGTGCTGGAATCACTTGCTCCTGCTTCCTGTGCTGCGTTATATTCCTTTGACCTTATTTGGGCATGTTGGTGCTGGAACATCATGGGAGTTTTGTCTCAGTATTCAGTATCCGTTGCATTTGAACACCAGTGAGAATGAATGACCCACTAACATTCACCACCGATCCATCAATGGCTGAATCCGCCATCTTGCCATCTTATCCTCCCTGCATGTATCTTGTTGTTCAACCCCCCAACAACAACAAACAAACAAACAAACAATAACAAACTACTAATTGGAAGTCGTGTTGAAAGAGGAACAGCTAGATTCACTGATAAGCCTTTTGGATAGATGACAAGCAAACATTTTAGTAACGTCAGTTATTTATCCCTTTAATTCAATTTTTTTCTATATGATATATTTTCTGTTTTGGCCTGAGGAAATTGCTCTCTAAATTGTTTTCTTCTCAGTGACGTATCGGAAGAAAGATAAAGTCGGCCAGAGCTCTCTCTCTCTCTCTCTCTCTCTCTCCCTTTCTCTCTTTATCAATCCCCCTCTTTCTCTTCAATTCTCTCTTCATCAATCTCCCTCATACACGTTCTCTTACTCCTCCAATCCTATCTCCCCTTCTTCGTTTATGGGTTGTTCCACGAAATAGGTGCATTTTGCGCTCCTTTGATATTTTAAATAGAAATTGTGAACCGATACTGTTATATTAAATGTTATATTAAACGAAGTGCCCTTTAGTGTAGACCACATGGATGATTAAATCAATCTGATTTTTAAGATGAACAAAGGCTTGCTAAAAAAGAAAATGGTGACGCTTGCATTCAATTGCCACTCCCTGTTCCACACATCAAACTTCCATTCCCTGTGTCACAAAGGGATTCATGGCATATTTCAGATGAAATCGCCAACCCTGTTTCAATCAACCCTGTTACTTTATTTGGCACTTAAATGACATTAGATTAGAGGGTTTAATAGTCACATGTACAGTGTTGCAGATGTAATTACAGGGTACAGTTAGATTCTTGAGCTCCGAGCTCCAACAATGCAGGACAAAGGTAGCTGACTAGTGGTAGCTATTCAGCAGCCTGATGGTCAGGGGGTAGAAGCTATTGGCCAGTCTTACAGTTTTTGCCATGATGCTCCTGTACTGTCTTAGTGATGGAAACGGGGAGAACAGGCCACGGCTCGGGTTGCTGCGGTCCCTGATGATCTTTCTGCGACACCTGGTGTTGTAGGTGTCCTGGAGGGCACGCAGTGTGCAGCCAATGGCGTGTTTGGCTGAGCGTACCACCCTCTGTAGTGCCTTGTGGTCCTCAGAGGTGGAGTTGCCATACCCCAGACAGTATGCTTTCGATGGTGCTCCTGTAGAACACTGCGAGGGCCCTTGGGGACAGGCTAAATTTCTTCAGCATCCTGAGGTTGAAGAATCAGTGTCGTTCTCGACCACTGTGTCGTTGTGGTGTAGGCACCTACTGTAGCAATTTTTATTAAATTAACCTCTTGAGATGGGAAAACTCGTTTTTTATAAATGTGAACATGTGCTATTTATTTGGTGAAATGTTTTTTATTGATACCAAGTTACACTTCTCAAAAGGGACCGAATTGGTGGAACGACCTTAATGCAATCCCACCATCTCATCCCCTACTTCTCACTCTCACTTTGAGTCTCTCTATCTTTCTCTTTTCCTGTCTTTTTATCTTCATTTCATTTTATCACCTTTCCTATCGCTCTCTTTTTGTTTAATGTGTTCTCCTTCTATCTCTCGTTCCCTCTTTTCCTATTTCTCCCTCTTCATCCCTCTCCTTTTCCCTTCTCTCTCCCTGGCCCTCTCTCTTTCTGGCTCTCTTTCTTGCCACCTCTCCCTCTCCTCTATCTCTCCACCTCTCTTTTTCCTTCTCCATCTTCTCCCTCTCTCTCAATCTTCCAACCCTCATCCCCCCTTCCCCCACCCCCCTTTGCTCTCAACCTTCCAACTTACAAATTCCTACCGCACCCTTCAACCTCCAACCTCCTCATCCTCCCGTCTGATTGGCTAATAATGACTGACTCACATGTGTTGTCCTCTGGATCACCAGGGCGACGCAGGTCAGCCCGGACCCCGAGGCGTGCCCGGCGACGAGCCGCTAGTAGGCGCACCTATTACCACTATCTACAAAGGAGATAAGGTAACACAGACAGGAGCAGTGGTCCCCGCCCGCCGGAGGGGTGAGAAAGAGGGAGGAGAGACAGGGGGAGGAGGGGGGAGGAAGACACTGAGGCAGGGGGGAAGAGAGGGGACGAAAGGCTGGTCTAAGACACAGAATCACAAAAGCATCTTTGGTTATATATTATGGAAAGTAGTATTACAAAATACCATGGAGGGTTGTAGTTGACGTGTCTCTACTCTTTTATGACAGTCAACCTGAAGTTGACAGATAACCCGATGTTGACTTGCCTCCATCTTGCCAAACTAATGTAATTCTGCTTCTGGTGTAGCACTACAAAGCACAGGGGTTGGGAAGCTCTCCAAAGCAAGTATGATGCAAATAATCAGCAACTGTACTGTTAGCTGTGGATGACATAAGTAATGATAGTGTGGGATGTAAAAACATATCGCAATAGGGGAAGGGATAGTATACTGTGTGACTGACCGGCCCTTCATACCCCCCAACCCCCCTGCCGCCAAACTCTACCTTGCCCGAAACCCCCCCAACCCCCTACACTACCACCCCTCCTAGGGTCACACACACACACACAGTCCGTCCCTCCAACTACCCCTACCCCCTCTCCTCTCTAGACCAACCCTCCAACCTATCCCTCCAAATCTACCTGAAAACAACTGCTGTTGCCACCACCCAACCAATCCCCTCCCTCCTCCCCTCCAACCCTCCTCTCCCTCAACCCCCATCGTGTTGCCATGTAAAAACTCTCTCTTCCTTGGTTACCGTTACCCAGGGCGATGTGGGCCCGCAGGGAGACCCAGGCAGGCCCTTGGTCAATGGAGTGGTGGAGTTTGTGGGCTTTCCTAAAGGAGACAAAGGACCTAAGGTTTGTGATGAGAGAAACACACGTTCAGCTCCAGGGCTCCAGAGAGGAGGCCTGGGTAGCCGACCCACTCTCCCCCAGCCGGGTTGCTCCATCCTGGCATGGAGCCGAGCCGTGGTGGGGGGGTGGGTGGTGGAAGGTGGTGGTGATACTATGCCCCACCTATAGCTGGCTCGCTGGCTGGCTCCTGGAGTGTCATACAGTCCCCCGCGCCCCCCAACCATCCCCTCTCCCGGCCTACACCCCCCCTTCCCTTCCCTCCCCCAGTGTCTGTGTCCCATTCCATTATCCCATTATACACCCGCACCCCATCGCAATGTCATACTGCAGTTATTATTGAGTTGTTTGTTTTCTTACTGTGTGTTTTTATATCAGTTGTTGCACACAGAATACAAAGTAAATGACAGGATTAGTGTAATATTGAAAGACAATGAAAATCTGCAGATATCAGCCAGTACTGTAAAGTGAAGAATATCTACTGTTTGCGTCATGCACATGTTTACAGAGAGACTTTACTAATGTTACTGTACTCTGTCAATCGGATGCTTTAGTATCACTTCAAGTGGACATAAGACATAAGCATTAGCAGTGAAAGGTTTTCATCCGTCATTGCTGTTATAACCTGTTTTTGCCTCCTCATTGCTTTATGCTGGTTATTTTTTTTCTTCCTGAATGATGGCGTCTGGACTTTCCTCCAGTGAGGACAACTGTGGGGTTGCCATTTTGTTTCTGTAACGTTTCCTTTTGCTTTTCTCCATACCCTGCTCTCTCTTTCTCTTTTTCTCTCTCTCTCTCTCTTTCTCTCTTTCTCTCTTCTCTCTCTCTCTCCATCTCTCTCCCTCTCTTTCTCTCCTCTCCATCTCCATCTCTCTCTCTCTCTCTCTCTCCCTCTCCATCTCTCCCTCTCCCTCTCCCTCTCCATCTCCATCTCCATCTCTCTCTCTCCATCTCTCTCCTCTCTCTCTCTCTCTCTCTTCTCTCTCTCTCTCAGGGGGAAGGGGGTTACAAAGGAGTGCGTGGACAAACTGGTAGACCCGGCCCACCTGTAAGTGTGTCTGTCTTGTCTGTTGGGGACAATAAAGATTTATTTAATTGAATAGCTATTTGCAGTAGAGCATAAAGAATGCTATTTCAACCAAAATGGAGAATGTACTGTCACTGTCCCAAATGGCACCCTGTTCCCTAATATTGCACTACTTTTGACCAGAGCTTTAAAGGGGCAATCTGCCATTGTTACAGCAATGTTTGGACTGAAAATTCACGATAAACTCACCAAAAAAAGAAACGTCCCTTTTTCAAGACCCTGTCTTTACAAGATAATTTGTCAAAATCCAAATAACTTCACAGATCTTCATTGTAAAGGGTTTAAACACTGTTTCCCATGCTTGTTCAATGAACCATAACCAATTAATGAACATGCACCTGTGGAACGGTCATTAAGACACTAACAGCTTACAGACGGTAGGCAATTAAGGTCACAGTTATGAAAACTTAGGACACTAAAAGGCCTTTCTACTGACTCTGAAAAACACCAAAAGAAAGATGCCCAGGGTCCCTGCTCATCTGTGTGAACATGCCTTGGGCATGCTGTAAGGAGGCATGAGGACTGCAGATGTGGCCAGGGCAATAAATTGCAATGTCCGTACTGCGAGACGCCTAAGACAGCGCTACAGGGAGTCAAGACGGACAGCTGATCGTCCTCGCAGTGGCAGACCACGTGTAACAATACTTGCACAGGATTGGTACATCCGAACATCACACCTGAGGGACAGGTACAGGATGGCAACAACAACTGCCCGAGTTACACCAGGAATGCACAATCTCCCCCATCAGTGCTCAGACTGTCCACAATAGGCTGAGAGAGGCTAGACTGAGGGCTTGTAGGCCTGTTGTAAGACAGGCTCTTCACCAGACATCACCGGCAACAACGTTGCCTATGGGCACAAACCCACCGTCGCTGGACCAGACAGGACTGGCAAAAAAGTGCCCTTCTCTGACAAGTCGCCGTTTTGTCTCACTGGGGTGATGGTCGAATTTGCGCTTATCGTTGAAGGAATGAGCATTACACCGAGGCCTGTACTCTAGAGCGGGATCAATTTGGAGGTGGAGGGTCCGTCATGGTCTGGGGCGGTGTGTCACAGCATCATTGGACTGAGCTTGTTGTCATTGCAGGCAATCTCAATGCTGTGCGTTAGAGGGAAGACATCCTCCTCCCTCATGTGGTACCCTTCCTGCAGGCTCATCCTGACATGACCCTCTAGCATGACAACGCTGTGTGTTACAGGGAAGACATCCTCCTCCCTCATGTGGTACCCTTCATGCAGGCTCATCCTGACATGACCCTCTAGCATGACAATGCCATCAGCCATACGGCTCATTCTGCGCATGATTTCCTGCAAGACAAGAATGTCAGTGTTCTGCCATGGCCAGCGAAGAGCCCGGATCTCCATCCCATTGAGCACGTCTGGGACCTGTTGGATCGGAGGGTGAGGGCTAGGGTCATTCCCCCCCCCAGAAATGTCAGGGAACTTGCAGGTGCCTTGGTGGAAGAGTGGGTAACATCTCACAGCAAGAACTGGCAAATCTGGTGCAGTCCACGAGGAGGAGATGCACTGCAGTACTCAACACAGCTGTTGGCCACACCAGATACTGACTGTTACTTTTGATTTTGACCCCCCCCCACACACACACACACACACACACTTTGTTCAGGGACACATTATACCATTTCTGTGATTCACATGTCTGTGGAACTTGTTCAGTTCATGTCTCAGTTGTTTTACTCCTTTGTTTGTAAACAATGCAATTGTAAACACCCACTGTATAGCCTCAAAACACGGTTAAAACTATCATTTTGATATCATGGATGGCCAGTATTTGCATCTATAGCTCTGTCTATGTATGATTTTCACATTTCTCCAGCCCCCATCCCTCAGCTATTTACCAAATCAGTGGCGGGATGACTGCTTTGTTATCGTTTGAACTGCAGATTGCCCCTATAAAGTAGTGGACTACATAGGGAATGGTCTGTCATTTAGCAAGCAGTAAGTATGTTGTAAATGTTTGACCCATACGTCTGTTGCCAGGGTCCTTTCGGCTTTCCTGGCGAGGTGGGAGAGAGTGGAATTTTGGGGTATCCAGGGGGACGGGTAAGCTCCTCCCCTCCTTCTACGTCTGATAATCTCCCAATTGTCTCTCCTCCCTCCCAAAGTGTGCACTTGTTCACTTCCCTTCACTGATTTGAAAGGAATGACTGGTATAATAAATATGGTGGAAACCCATACTGGTCCGTACCCCTACCAATAGGATGCTTTTAAACTTGTAGGAAGTAGTGAACAAAATAGGTCTTATTGGTTAACACCCATTGTGTTGTGATGATTGGGATTCTTAACTCTGATTCTAAACTGTTCTGCGGCGGCCTTCTTGTTTCTCTCTTGGCAGGGTCCTCCTGGTTTTAACGGGCCTCCCGGATCTCCAGGAAGACAGGTAAGACACACACTCACACACACACACACACACACACGCACACCTATTTGGCTCTATCACGCACAGCCAGAGGCAAAACGAGAGACAGGAGAGAGAGAGGCACACACACACACTTAAATCAAATAATACATTGATTTATAAACAGATTAATGAACCAATGAATCTCTTTCCCACAAAGGGATTCACAGGAAGTCCAGGGTTCCCCGGCCAACCAGGCTACAGAGGACCTAAGGTAATCCATTTTTCTGAAATGAATAAATGACTGTGTATTTCATACAAATGGAATATCATGCAATATTGACCGTATTTTCACAATTCTGATCTTTTGCCCAATTTTCGGTGGAAGAGCAGATCTGATTGGTCAAAAGACCAATAATTTGTGGATAAAGATCAGAATTGTGTCATCTTGTTCTGAGGGTTTGAGTTGCAAGGCTCCAGTCTGCCAGTAGGGGGTGAAGAAGTAAATACATGTTCTTTTCTTCTGTTTGTTTTTAGGGTGACCAGGGAGAACAGGGGCCTCCCGGACCCCCGATCTACACTGACGCACAAGGGATGTCTGTTCAAGGTAACACACACACACAAACATGTTATGTATCATGAAAAAACCTGATACCCACAATCCCCTCTGGTGACCACCTGTCCTCTGATTGGTTGCAGGAGCACCAGGTGACAACGGCATCGACGGCCTCCCTGGCCAACCAGGGGACGCGGGAGCTCCAGGGTTTCCAGGACAACCAGGACGACCAGGCGACTCCTTCGGCGATGGTAACACTGAGACACACATACACATGCACGCAGGCACGCACACATAGCACACACACACAAATGCATACACGTACGCAGGCACACGCATGCAAGCACACAGACACACACATGCATACAGGCATCATCTCCTTTCCCCTCCTCTCTCCCTCTCACCTCCTCGTCTCTCCTCTCTCAACCCTCTCCCAGGTCGCGGAAGCAGCCCAGGGTTCCCTGGTACACCGGGGCCTAAGGGAGAGAGGGGTAACCCAGGCAGACAGAGCTATGGTCCTGAGGGCCAACCAGGAGGACAAGGCTTACCAGGAACCCCTGGACCACCCGGACCACCAGGCAGATCTGGTATGTTGCGCATCGGCATAATCATATCCGTCATGTTTCATGCGGGACGGATGAGGGATGTTGCTTTATAGCGATAATAACAGTTTGAGGTACTGAGTGACTGTTAGCTTCCAGTTTTTTGTCTAACCTTTTATTAATTTCAACCGAAGTGTTGTTGACGAAAGAGAGAGAAAAAGTATATTTGTTTCAAGTGAGAAAGATGAGAGAAACAAAGCGAGAGGAAAGACAAGGAGTGAGAGAATGAGAGAAGAGAGGTTGAGTTAAAGACAGATTGCATTAAAGACAGATTGAGGTGGCCTCCCGAGTGGCACAGCGGTCTAAGGCACAATGCTAGCTGTGTCACTACAGATCCTGGTTCGATACCAGGCTGTGTCGCAACCGGCTGCGACTAGGAGACGCATGAGGCGACGCACGAAATGGCCCAGCATCATCCAGGTTAGGGGAGGGTTTGGCGCATGCACGCTTACACGGTCGCCAGGTGTACGTGTTTCCTCCGACACATTGGTGCAGCTGGCTTCCCGGGTTAAGCGGGCATTGTGTCAAGAAGCAGTGTGGCTTGGCGGGCCGTGTTTCGGAGGACGCACGGCTCTCGACCTTCGCCTCTCCCGAGTCCGTACGGGAGTTGCAGCGACGGGACAAGACTGTAACTACCAATTGGGGAGAAAAGGGGGTAAAAAATACTAAAAATAAAACATCTGAGTTAAAGACAGATTGAGTTAAAGACAGGTTGAGTTAAAGACAGATTGAGTTAAAGACAGATTGAGTTAAAGACAGATTGAGTTAAAGACAGAGGAATAAATGAAGAAACAAAGGTACAAAGGGAGGGATGTAACTGACTGTGTGTCCTGTGCCGTCCTCCTGGAGATGAAGACTCGTCCAGCGGCCCCTGTCTGGTCGTCACTATGGGGCCCAAGGGCCAAACACTGGAAGTTAGCATACCAGAAGGTAGTCCCTGCCACCAGAGTGGGGATATTGCTGTTACCATGGCAATATTCAGACCACCGAAACAAAAATAATACCTCAACTATATCAAGTTTCCAAACCTGAGCCATAGGTATACAACTACATGTATACGCATGGTTCTGATCTTAACTAACCGTCAGGATCAGTGGAGGCTGTTGAGGGGAGGACGGCTCATAATAACGTCTGGAACGGAGCGAATGGAATGATATCATACACATGGAAACTGTGTGTTTGATGCATTTGATACCATTCCCCTCATTCCACTCCAGCTATGACCACGAGCCCGTTCTCCCCAATGAAGTTGCATCCAACCACCTGTGGTCAGAACACTCTTTACTAGCACATGCCAGTGTAGCTGGGAAGAGTGGTTGCTCAAATCCAAGATGCTTTCTCACATCTGGCCACTAGGTGTCTCCCAACCCACCCGTATGGCAGGACCATAGATAAACAGTACACCGATACAGTCTCCACATCTATGGCTCTGGCGTATGGGAGAGAGAAAATATTAGAGATTTTCCGATGATATCTTTGCCACAAATGAGGATGAACAACAATGGGTAAATGTTTCGTACTTTCCTGCTATGTTTCCCTGCTCGCTAAAAACATTCTAACAAAGGCAGATGTGATGCACAGAGACAAAACAAGTTTGTTTTGTCCAAAGACTGACCAACCCTTCCTATTCCATATGAGCTAACTAACAGACCAAAGTAACAGAGTTTTTAAGTTAGAGGTCAAGAGTGTTTGTGTGTGTGTGTGTGTGTGTGTGTGTGTGTGTGTGTGTGTGTGTGTGCGTGTGTGCGTGCGTGCGTGTGCGTGCGTGCGTGTGCGTGCGTGCGAAATACCACAGTGGTGTAAGTGTTCTTTGTACCAATACTTCTACTAATCTGTACAATTAGTTGAATCATCTATCTATGTGTGTGTGTGTGTGTGTGTGTGTGTGTGTGTGTGTGTGTGTGCAGTAGCCAACATCCAAACCGACTTGTTCGACAATCTGCCAGGACGACCAGGAGCCCAGGGACCACCTGGAGCCAGTGGATATAAGGGACCCAAAGGTAGGATACACATGCACGCACAGACACACACACACACATTCACATTACGCACAACAAAAACAAAATTGATGTAAAAAATAATTTAAAAATCTGCTGGGGCTGATTTGCTGGATCCCTTTCTACTGCAGCTTTCTTGCAATCTGATTTTGTTGCCTTGCAGAAAGCCCATATTGATTTAAAATTGGTACTTAATGTGGGAACAACTAAAATGTATGATGTTTTCGAATTCCCTTAGAAATATTTCAGATAGGTTTCACGTGTATGCATTGGATGGCATTTGTGGGCTTTCGGATTTACAAAAATGTTACGTTTAATAAAGAATACCAATGAGCTAGTTAAGAAGCTGTGATTTTTTTAAAAGTAAGCTTCTTTTAATTGAAGTAGGTCATACCTCGAAAGAAATTACACCGATATGTCTAAATTCTATGGATCACGTCATCTCATTATACACCGATTATACACCGAAGATATTTTACTTCGTCGAGACAGTGTATCTAAATCCCTCTCAAATGCTCTGTCGATTATAGACAAATTCAGCTCTGTCTTAAGTTATAAAATACATCTAACCAAATCTGCCCTACTGGTTCTCAAGACCCCGGTGAGAGACTCCATCTCTACTTATGCAATCCCAATCGGTAGACTAATATCCCAGTTGCTTTAACTGGCCAAATATCTATTGTCAAAATGAATATATTGCCACGGCTGAATTTCTGTACTTCAATGCTTCCCTTGTCTCCAACTTCTGGCTACTGGGATCGAATCCATAGTGCGGTTTTCCAGATGTGCAAGGTCAAATAAACACTTGCAAAGAGGGAAAGATGAAGGACTATCTGTACCAAACTTTACATTTGTATTTCCAGGCACTAGCATTTTGTCACATCCTAAATTGGTTTAGAGATCGTTCTTCTGCCCCCTGCCTGAGGTATAGAGAGAAAGATGGTGTCTCCTATTGCTCATGAAGAGTTGGTCTTCACTGAAATATCCCTTTCAACAATGTCAACTATGTTTTTAACCTATTATTTCTCACACAATTTTTATTTGGCAGAACATTTCATAACAATGTAACTGGGAATGAAAATGGCACGCCCATACTCCAACATTTCACAATAACGCCTTGTGATCCGGAGGGTGGCCTTTTGCACCCCCCTCTCCCGCAATGGTCAAAATGTGGAATCCACACCCTTGCAGATATCATAGACAGTAATGGTTTGAGAACCTTCCAAGATTTGAAAGATGCCTACACAGTACCAGGCAAATTCGTTAAGCTGGCCTATGGACTCCCTTGGGGAACCCAACTACCGAACCATTCAATGATGGGATTTATAAATTCATTGTCTGGGCTTCCCGAAAGGACTGATCTCTGTTTTGTTATTTAACTAGGCAAGATAAGAACAAATACACATTCTTATTTTCAATAACGGCCTAGGAATTGTGGGTTAACTGCCTCGTTCAGGGGCAAAACGACAGATTTTGACCTTGTCAGCTCAGGGATTCGATCTAGCAACCTTTCAGTTACTGGCCCAACGCTCTAACCACTATATAGCTCAATATAAAATACAACCTTTTGGAAAGCTCATATTCTGAGCTAGCCATTTAAAAAGTATGGTCCACAGGTCTAATTGGATCCGAACAAACCTTAAACTGGAACAGGATATGGGAAAATGTGACCTTGGCATCCCGTAATTCGAACCATTTAACTTATACATTTTAAAGTTTGATCACAGACTGCATTATAACACCAAGGAAACCTTTTACAATGAGATTGATCCCAACTGTCCCTGAAATAAGCGAGACATAGTCCTCCATATTCCTCCACTGCCCTGCAGATAAATGCTTCGGAGGTGAAGTTACCAAATGAATATTAAAGTGCACGGATAAAAACGTCTACTGCTTTGCATCTGTTATGTTACTTAACGAGGACACACTGCCTTGAATCTCTCAATTAGTCACAGACGATTACTGCCGGCTGTAACAAAGAGGCAGGGAGTTTAGGAAGCAGGTGCAGTCCGGTGAGTCTAATACGAACAAGCATAGAGTCAACACCTGCACAAAAGTAGCATCTGCACATGAACACCGATACCATACTGCCTGATGGGGGGATAACAACGGAGTGCTAGATAAAGGGGGAGTAATCAGGGAAGTGATGAAGTCCAGGTGTGCCTAATGATGGGTAACCAGGACCGGCGGTTAGTGGGCCGGCGACAGCGAACGCCAGGGGGGGGGGGGGAGTAGACGCAAAAAAGAGATGTTGGCTCTTAGATGGCAATCACCTCACTCTCTCTCAATTCGCCAGTAAATACAGACACTATTATAAGTTATAACATTAGAATTATAGACAGCTAGAATTAATGGTGCTGGTGGAACAATTGAGGCCTGGACAAATATACTTGACTATGTGAAGAATAATCTCGGCTAAAGCCCAACATATACAAATAAACAATCCATAAAGCCCAACACATACAATATTCACAATATACACACTAAGTGTACAAGGCATTAGGAGGAACACCTTCCTAATATTGAGTTGCACCCCCTTTTGCCCTCAATTCATCGACTCTACAAAGTGTCGAAAGTGATCCACAGGGATGCTGGCCCATGTTGCTTCCCACAGTTGTGTTAAGTTGGCTGGATGTCCTTTGGGTGGTGGACCATTCTTGATACACACGGGAAACTGTTGAGCGCGAAAAACCCAACAGCGTTGCAGTAATTGAGACACTAAAACCGGTGTACCTAGCACCTACTACCATACCCCGTTCAAAGGCAATTAAAACTTTTGTCTTGCCCAGTCACCCTCCGAATGGCACACATCCGTGTCTCAATTGTCTCAAGGCTTAAAGATCCTTCTTTAACCTATCTCCTCCCCTTCGTCTACACTGATTTGACTTTATTTGCTTTCAGGCCCACTTGGAAGGGTTAGTGTGGGGAGTGTTTTCTCTGGTCGCTGGGAGGGGGTGCGGGAGTGTGGGGGGCGCGTGGGAAGGGGTGTGAAACATGGTTTCCGGGAGTGGGGGGGGTTGGATGGAGACATGTTGGCTGGGTGAGGTTGAGAGAATGGGATGGGAGGTTGGGTGTGGAGGCCCAGTTTTCGCTTACATTTACATTTACATTTAAGTCATTTAGCAGACGCTCTTATCCAGAGCGACTTACAAATTGGTGCATTCACCTTATGACATCCAGTGGAACAGTAGTGCATCTAAATCTTTTAAGGGGGGTGAGAGGGATTACTTTATCCTATCCTAGGTATTCCTTAAAAGGTGGGGTTTCAGGTGTCTCCGGAAGGTGGTGATTGACTCCGCTGTCCTGGCGTCGTGAGGGAGTTTGTTCCACCATTGGGGGGCCAGAGCAGCGAACAGTTTTGACTGGGCTGAGCGGGAACTGTACTTCCTCAGTGGTAGGGAGGCGAGCAGGCCAGAGGTGGATGAACGCAGTGCCCTTGTTTGGGTGTGTTTCGCTTCCTGTTTATACTGAATGTATTATTTATATTAAACTCTATGTATTTCTTGAAATAAATATATAGATATCTATATTGAATGGCAGACTACAGGTACAAGTTCTATAACCTTAGAATTTGAAATGGATAATGTACCCCTCCGCCCACCCAAAAAAATATCACAACATTTTTGGGGGGGTAAAAAAAATGATCAATCAAATAAATAGATCATGCCTCTCCCTAAACCGCAGGAAGCAAGTTGTACAGGCAACCTTCCTGCCAGGTTGTGATTATGATGACACCATTCACTAGAATGTAGCAGCGACTATTCTAAAACCCCAAGATGCACTGTACCATAACGCACTTCACTTTATCACAGGTGACAGGTTTAATATTCATCCCTGCCTCCTTTATCAGAAGGTTGGCTGAACCGTTCTTAATTCCTGTACATCACTTCACTTCTCCCTTTTTGTCTACTCAGCTCTTCTACATTCACTTCCAACATATCTCAATTCTCTGTTAAAGTAACAACAACAAAAATATGGGGCACCAAATCCGCTCACAGGGTTGGATAAATCTTGAGGTCCCTTGTGTCTCTGCATGTTTTGAAATCATTTACAAACGTCATTCAATCTGGAATCCCTGGTGCCAATAGGGTAGTTGGTGAGGGCTGAATGAGGGCTGAATTCACTGAGGCTTGCAGGTGTTTTGGATGATTGTGGTGGTTTATTTGTGTTGTTGAGATGTAGTGTGTATCTGAGGTAATAATGTAGTTTGTTTGTGTTGTTGAGATGTAGTGTGTATCTGAGGTAATCCTGTAGTTTATTTGTGCTGTTGAGATGTAGTGTGTATCTGAGGTAATCCTGTAGTTTATTTGTGTTGTTGAGATGTAGTGTGTATCTGAGGTAATCCTGTAGTTTATTTGTGTTGTTGAGATGTAGTGTGCATCTGAGGTAATCCTGTAGTTTATTTGTGTTGTTGAGATGTAGTGTGTATCTGAGGTAATCCTGTAGTTTATTTGTGCTGTTGAGATGTAGTGTGCATCTGAGGTAATCCTGTAGTTTATTTGTGTTGTTGAGATGTAGTGTGTATCTGAGGTAATCCTGTAGTTTATTTGTGCTGTTGAGATGTAGTGTGTATCTGAGGTAATCCTGTAGTTTATTTGTGCTGCTTTATTGATGAATTGAATTATCATTTGTGGGTTGTTTGTTTTCATGGCTCCGTTGTGAATGAGACCCTGGTCTCAATTGGGCTCCCCTGAATAATTCAAAGTTCAATCAAATCAAATTAAAAAACACATCGTACATCTGTACATTCATTTTACACTATAACTCCCATACCCAGTTCTTTCCCAACACCTCTCAAGTGTGTTGGGTTATTATACAGGGACAGTAAAGCTTTAATGTATCTTAATCTGTCTCCTTACCTTACGTCCATCTTCCTCTGTGGTCCAGGGGAGCTGGGTGACTGTAACTGCCTGGGAGAAGGCACCTCGGGTGGGGTGGGGCCACCAGGTGCTCCTGGGTCTGATGGAAGACCTGGGGGGTTCGGACGTAAAGGCGAGAGCGGAGACCCTGGCATACCCGGTTTCGGAGGACAACCAGGAACACCTGTAAGTGATCAGGATTTGACAGTTTGAAGCTTACTTGTGTTTTGGGGCATTTTCTCCAAATATGTAAAAGTATAATGCTGCTAAAACGTACGTTTACTCTAAAAATGAAGCCGTTTATGTTTACTCATTCCTTGTTTCAATGTACAAATATCAAATATTAAAAGTGTACATGCATTACTAGGTCTGCGTCACAAATCTCAGGTATGACGACAAACTACAGAATGTGATGGTAACAACTCTTCTTCTTCTCCCCTCAGGGTCGTGCGGGTGAGAGGGGTTTCTTTGGGCGTAAAGGAGAGAAGGGGGCCTCCTTCTACCCGTCGTTCAGCCGGGGGATCAAGGGTGAACTGGGGGCCCTGGGTCCTCAGGGCCCCCCCGGAGACATGGGCCGACCCGGGAGAGATGGACTGCCTGGGTTCCCTGGACAGCCTGGGCCTCCTGTGAGTCACATGTACACACACATGTACACACACAAATAGATACACACACAGATATACGCGCGCACGTACTGTACCCAGGCACACACATTTACACACCTTTATAGATACACACCCACACACGCCATGTCCTGTGTATTGTAATAGACTGTTCCTCTCCCAGGCTGATGTCGATGGCTACGGAACCGTCGGAGAGAGAGGTTTCCCGGGGTTCTCGGGGGCCAAAGGTCGCGTGGGTGAACCAGGAGAGAATGGGATTGGCTACCAGGGTACCGTCGGTACCCGCGGGTTGCCAGGCGACCCGGGCTTCACCGGGTTACCAGGGCAACCTGGTTTACCTGGCCCGCCAGGTATGTGCCACCCAACAAGGAGGCCGTGGAGAGAGAGAGAGAGAGAGAGAGAGAGAGAGAGAGAGTCATGTGAAAGTGTGTATATAAAGTGTGTATCCTATCCTCTCCACAGGAGGACTACACGTAGAGCAAGCAAACTGTCTAAAAGAACAACTTTGAGAATCCCACTTGCTTCCCATTGTGCGAACAACACAAATAATTTCAGTAACTAAGGCTGCGTTTAGACAGGGAGCCCAATTCTGATCTTAACTAATCAGATCAGGTCTGAAAAAGATTTTGACGTGGAAAGATCAGATGTGATTGGTCAAAATATCAGAATTGGGCTGCTCGTCTAAATGCATCCTAAGTACCACAGCCCTTCAGTAGCTACAGACACACCAAAGAAAATACGTACAATTGGGGCATACAGAACAATACAAGAGCAGTAGTAAGGTTGTTGCTAAAGCAGCCAATGCAGCTTGCTATGTCTTCAAGGTTTTCCTCTCGTCATTCATTCCCTTGCAAGGCAGTTGATTGGTCAATTAAAGGCCCATCATTAATCGCTTATATCTTCTCTAGCCAACCTACCTCAGCCTTTAGCTACAGTACACTGTTAGAAAAAAAAGGGTTCCAAAAGGGTTCTTCGGCTGTCCCCGTACCAGAACTCTTTTTTTGTTCCTGGGAGAACCCTTTTTGGTTCCACAAAGAACCCTTTTGGGTTCCATGTAGAACCCTCTGTGAAAAGGGTCCTACGTGGAACCAAAAAGGGTTCTTCAAAGGGTTAACCTATGGGGGCAAAAGCACTTTTTGTCTAGGAGTATAGCTGCTTTATCAATTCACACAGACGAACAATAATTCCTTTGCTGTGATTGCGCAATAACGGCTACTACTGAACTGTGATTTTTCAATCTCAGAGGAGAAAGAAATGGATGTTTTAAAAAGAATGAATACAAGTTCATGGATGTTAACGTAATGATAATTTAGAGTAAGTATACAGGAGACTGACAACTCCTGATGACACTGAGGCTGTCCTAAGATGGACACCTTACTTGTCATGGAAAATGTTTTAATTGCAATAGACATGGGGCTAGCTAGCTAAGTCTTCTCTGAGATTGAATGACACAAAACCCAACAGCATTTTGCCACTCATACGAATGAACGTGCGTGTGACTGTTGCCTACGTTTTCTGATACAATAATGCTAATGCTGAGACGGATTCAATGATCTTTTTTAATACGATACGTTATTCTTTTTTGAAGAGAGAGAGAATGAGGAAAGGTTGCATAACAAAAGAGGGCGAAACACATGATGTGACCCTTTTTTTTTTGCCGACTAAGCTATTAAGATATCTTTATCATTTTGTTCATATTTGCCATTCTCTCACTCTCTTTCTCCTCTTCTGAAAGAGAATAACTTTGACCAACCATCTCAGAATGATTTTTACTTTGCTTATGCCTGAACTGAGTGCTTAATCTCTGACCTCTGATTTGCTGTTTGTTTGTTTGAATGATTTTTAACTGGCTTATGCATTGATTTGCGTGACTGTATGCAAATTACCTGAATGACCTTGATTGGCTTGTCCTCTGCCGTCCTGTCCTCCCTGTACCCCCCCCCCCCCCTCCCCCCGCGCTCTCTCTCTTCCTCACGCTCTCTCTAATCTTACTCTCTCTTCCTCTCTCTTCCTCTCTCGCTCTCTCTCTCCCTCTCTCTTCCACTAGTACATCTCTCTCTCTCTTCCACTCTCTCTTCCACTCTCTCTCTTCCACTCTCCCTCTCTCTCTGCCTATCTCTCTTCCACTCTCCCTCTCTTTCCTCTCTCTTCCACTCTCACTCTCTGACTCACACTTTATATATATATTTCTCTCTCTCTCTCTCTCCATTCATCCCTGCATCTCCATCCTTCCATCACTCTGACCCTGTGCATGTTTGTCTGACCAGGTGACAGCTGTGGGCAGGAGGGGGTTAATGACGCAGAGGGAGGTGAGAAGTTAAAGAGAACGGCCCTTGATAAAGAACCCCAGAGCCATAGATATAGTCTTTAAGGCCAGCTCTGTTTCAGATTCAGAGTTCCAATGGCAGCCATTTCGGCACCGGGAGTTCCAAGTCAATAGGATTCCATTTTTATGTAATTGTTATGGAACTTTTTGGTGCCAAAATGGATGGCAGACGGTTGTCCACGTACTGTGTACTTGTGGCTCAGGAGATACTAGATAATTCTGTGGCTATTGGTTGGATGGAACACCCCATGTGCTCATTCAAAGCATGTAATGGTAGAGAAAGGAGCAACTGAACTCTTCAATGGACAGAATTGTAATTTACTCAACATGTCAATCATTTGTTCATGCTGTCACCAATGGAGGCTCCTTGTTTCCCCGTATGATCGGGATTCCATTGGGCTTGAATCAGTTGATGATTGACACTTGATGAGGAACATTCTTCCCAGGTTTGAGTTCCAAGTAGCTCTGGTCCAGGGCATTGCATGAGGCTGGCTGGCTGGCTCAGCAACAGCAAGCCGCGTGTATCGCCCTGGACCAGAGCTGAGTTCCGAGCTACAGTACAACTCTCTTCCTCTGTCAGAAAATGGTTGGGAGCTTTCGGTGGCCATTGGCATGTAGCAGTGCATTACTTCACTCCTTTTCCTCCAATCAGAGCTGCTGAACCCTGGTGCATGTGTTAAGCTCCGCCTCTGCTAAGTGCTTAACCAATAGGGAGGGGGGAGGGCGATGGGAGGGTAGCCAATGAGACTTACATTAGTGTAGTTTTTTAAATTGAAATAATACCAAAATAAAATAAATGTACTTACTAGCTGTGGATCACTTTTTACTGTCCATACCTATAATATTGTCTTAATCATTTACTAACTACTTTTAATCAACAGATTGACATTAAAATCCTCACCATAATCGAACGTAGTCGTAATCACATAAATGCATATACATAAACAAGCATACAAATAATAATAATGTGCTACAGTGATGGCCAGTATGTATGTATAAGCTAGACTGTGTGTACTTTAATATTATAATGCCATTGTATCAGTTTGACTGAGGAATGGAGGGCTTTACTCCAGCCCTGTGTGTGTGTATGTGTGTGCGTGCGTGCGTGCTAACGTTGATCTGACTGGCTGTTACTAGGGTTGACGGTCCCTTGTCGTCTACCTGGCGAGGACGGAGAACCCGGCTACCCAGGAATACCTGGAAGAACAGGTAACATATATACATCATCACCATGGCAACACTTCCTGTTTCGTGTTTTTTTTTTTTTTACACGGAAGTTGTGTGTGTGTGTGTGTAGGTCCCAAGGGCGAGCCAGGTTTCCCAGGGGGTCCCGGTCGGCCCGGCTTTGATGGAGGGAAGGGAGAGAGGGGAGACCCTGGCTTCGGAGGTCAGCCTGGACCACAAGGTGACTAACACAGCTCATGTCATACTCGTTAGCTTCAACAATATCTCCACTCTTCTCTCTCTTCTCAAGCATGACCATCTAGTGACCACTAATCTGATTTAAACTTGATATCTATCGTCCATTGTTGATAATATTTATAAGATATGACTTTATAGTCGAATGTTCTTGTTCCCATGAGCTCGTGTTAATTAGCCTTGACAATATCACCACTCTTCTCTGTTCTAGTGACCACTGACATCTGTGGTCCATTGCTGCCAATTAGTGACCATAAATATTTACTGAATGAAGTTGACTGAATTTTTCAATTACTTCTACTCACTCGTTTGTTTGCTGCCCACACAAATGACCTTTAGTGTCTGCTAAATGGCATACTGTACATACAGTAATAGTGAAAATAATGATTTATTGAATTTAACCAACTTTATCCCCCTCCCCCAGGTTTCCCTGGCCCCAGAGGAGATGCGGGCGTCCCAGGTATCCCAGGCGAGGGCCGTCCAGGGGCCCCAGGGAAAAACGGGTTCCCGGGGAGGCCGGGGGGAAAGGGGCAGCCGGGGGAGGTTCTGGGGGCCTCAACAGGTCTCCCTGGATCACCTGGTTTTCCCGGAGGACCAGGAGACAAGGGAGAGCGAGGAGCATCGGGACCACCTGGAGGACCAGGTGGGTCTCAGCATGATAATGAACTAATAATATGATCAATTACCCTTTGGGGATCAGTAAAGTAAGCTATGTATCTATCTATTGATCAAACTTTCTGTCCGTCTCGATATGAAAATGGGGAACACTGAGCTACCTACAACTTCAAAGGTTCAATGAAGCCCTCATAAGGCCTTTATAATGCCCACATGGATGCTTTTATTGAGCGGGGATGTATGTTTCTATGTGGCTCTGTGTATCTGTACTGTATGTTCCTGTTTGTCCTGCTGTATTTTACCCTGTGTCCTGTATTCTCCCAGGTTTTGACGGGCGGTCCGGTGTTTCCGGCGCTAAGGGTGAGCGTGGTACCGAAGGCTACCCCGGAACTCCAGGTCTTCCTGGACTTCCCGGAGAGGGCAGACCGGGTGGATTTCCCGGTCCTGCCGGACCAGCCGGAAGCAGAGGATTAACCGGACCTCCAGGTGAGAATCTGGAAAACAAGGGGAATGTCGTAGGATTTACGGAATTTTGGATATGTTTGGGAATGTTGTCATTAATCCATTGAATCAATTGATTCCAGATCCCAGGCATCTCCTAGTCGTCTGCGCCTTTCGTTTTAGCCCACAGCGCGAACAGACAGAGACTCTTTCCTCCATGCCTGTGTGTTGATTGTGAATGCTCCGCACCACTCATCTCCTTTATTGACATGTTCTCTCTATTTTTGTTTGATCCTTCAGTCCGTTTCCACTGGTTGCCTGTTTGTGATCTCCATCCCCAAAAGCGTTTCCTCTCACCTCTCTCTTTCTTTTCCATCTCCTCGTCCTTTCTCCCCCTTCCTCCTCTCTTCCTGCACCGTCCCTATCACCTACATCCGTCATTATCATCACTCCATCCCTCTCTTCTTGGTGATGGGTCTCTCCCTAGGCTGTCAAGGTGAGCTACTCCCTTCCCTGCGTCCCTTCATCTCCCCCCCCCCCCCCCCCCGCTCCGTCTTAGACCAGTCGCTCTAACCCTTGCCTCCTCCGCCCATCTTACCACCTCTAACTGCTCCATGCGATTTGGAATTCCCCATTTTAGAACAACTGGCTTCTAGAACTAAGAACTGTTCTAGACCTTAAGCATTTGAGTCCAAAGAAAGAGATGGACAGTTGTTGAACATCATAGTATTTTTTCAGGTAGCACTAATCATCTAGGTGCAATCTTCACGTTGGATCTCTACTAAACCTAGGAATGACAATTTCCGGAAACTTTCCCAAAATTCTCAGGTTTTCCAAAAATCCTGGTTAGAAGATTCCCGGATTTCCTTCGTATTCCCCCCTGATTCCATGGATCTTCCAACAAGGATTTCTGGAAATCTTGGGAATTTTACCAGAATTTTGCAACCCTAACTAAACATAGCAGCAATTGTGTGTGTCGCTGTAACATTGATAGGCTTGTGTGAACCCTTACCCTCATAACCATCCAACCGACTCACCTCAACCTACGAACCTAAAAGCCTGTTCTAGAAACATATAGAAGACAGAAACCATAGAAGGCTTCCAAAAGGGTATTTATCATGTGGTTGAGCTATCTAATTGTACTCTGGAATTGCACTTGAGTGTACAGTATATTTTATCATGAATATTGGCATGATAATTTTTCATCCCTTGATAAGAGATTTGAATGTAACCTGTAACTATGTAAACCAGCAGGAATCATATACATTTATCAATCTCATATTCCATACTTTCTCTCAATTTAAGTGCAATTGCAGCTTAAACTATGTCATGAAACAGTGTAACTGAACATGTATTTACATTCTTGTTCGCGTGACTTGTTTGCATTCTGAACTACAGTAATTAAGCAATAAAGCCCGAGGGGGTGTTGTATATGGCCAAAATACACTGTATACAGTACCAGTCAAAGGTTTGGACACACTCATTCAATGATTTTCTTTATTTTTACTATTTTCTACATTGTAGAATAATAGTGAAGACATCAAAACTATGAAATAGCACATATGGAATCATGTAGTAACCAAAAAAGTGTTAAACAAATCAAAACATATTTTATATTTGACTTTCTTCAAATAGCCACCCTTTGCCTTGATGACAGCTTTGCACACTCTTGGCATTCTCTCAACCAGCTTCACCTGGTTGAGAGAGTGCTGAGCACTTGTTCGCTGCTTTTCCTTCACTCTGCGGTTCAACAAATCCCAAACCATCCCAATTTGATTGAGGTCGGGTGATTGTGGAGGCCAGGTCATCTGATGCAGCAGTCCATCACTCTCCTCTCGGTAAAATATCCCTTACACAGCCTGGAGGTGTGTTGGGTCATTGTCCTTTTGAAAAACAAATGATAGTCCCACTAAGCCCAAACCAGATGGGATGGCGTATCGCTGCAGAATGCTGTGGTATCCATGCTGGTTAAGTGTGCCTTGAATTCTAAATAAATCACAGACAGTGTCACCAGTAAAGAACCCCCACACCATAACACCGCCTTCTCCATGCTTAACCGTGGGAAATACACATACGGAGATCATCCGTTCACCCACACCGCGTCTCACAAAGACACAGCGGTTGGAACCAAAAATGTCAAATTTGGACTCCAGATCAAAGGACAGACATCCACCGGTGTAATGTTCATTGCTCGTGTTTCTTGGCCCAAGCAAGTCTCTTCTCATTATTGGTGTCCTTTACTAGTGTTTTCTTTTGCAGCAATTTGACCATGAAGACCTGATTCACACGGTCTCCTCTGAACAGTTGATCTTGAGATGTGTCTGTTACTTGAACTCTGTGAAGCATTTATTTGGGCTGCAATTTCTGAAGCTGGTAACTCTAATGAACTTATCCTCTGCAGCAGAGGTAACTCTGGGTCTTCCATTCCTGTGGCAGTCTTCATGAAAGCCAGTTTCATCATAGCGCTTGATGATTTTTTTGCGACTGCACTTGAAGAGACTCTCAAAGTTCTTGAAATTGTCCGTATTGACTGACCTTCATGTCTTGAAGTAATGATGGACTGTCGTTTGTCTTTGCTTATTTGAGCTGTTCTTGAATAATATGGACTTGCTCTTTTACCAAATAGGGCTATCTTCTGTACCCCACCCCTGCCTCACAACACAACTGTTTGGCACTGTTAACTGTTAACTGAAAATGCATTCCAGCTGGTTGAGAAAATGCCAAGAGTGCAAAAAGCTGTCATCAAGGCAAAGGGTGTTTATTTTTTCACCCGGATCACCCACAATCACCCGATCTCAACCCAACTGAGATGGTTTGGGATGAGTTGGACCGCAGAGTGAAGCAGTCAACAAGTGCTCAGCATATATGGGAACTCCTTCAAGACTGTTGGAAAAGTATTTCTCATGAAGCTGGTTGAGAGAATGTCAAGAGTGTGCACAGCTGTCATCAAGGCAAAGGGTGGCTAAATATAAAATATATTTGGATTTGTTTTAAACTTTTTTGGTGACTATATGATTCCATATGTGTTATTTCATCGTTTTGATGTCTTCACTATTATTCTACAATGTAGAAAATAGTAAAAATACAGAAAAACCCTTGAATGAGTAGGTGTCCAAACTTTTGACTGGTACTGTATAGAAAAGTATGTGGACACCCCTAAGTTAGTGGATTTGGCTATTTCAACCACACCCGTTGCTGACAGGTGTATAAAATTGAGCACACAGCCATGCAATCTCCATAGACAAATATTGGCAGTAGGTTGGCCTTACTGAAGAGCTCAGAGACTTTCAACGTGGCACCGTCATAGGATGCCACCTTTCCAGCCAGTTAGTTCGTAAAATGTCTGTCCTGCTAGAGCTGCCCCGGCCAACTGTAAATGCTGTTATTGTGAAGTGGAAACGTCTAGGAACAACAACGTCTCTGCCGCGAAGTGGTAGGCCACACAAACTCACAGAATGTGACCGCTGAGTGCTGAAGCGAGTAGCTCGTACAAATCGTCTGTCCTCGGTCGCAATACTCAATACAGAGTTCCAAACTGCCTCTGGAAGCAACGTCAGCACAATAAACTTTCATCTGGGTCTTCATGAAATGGGTTTCCATTGCCGAGCAGCCGCACACAAGCCTAAGATCACCATGCACAATGCCAAGCGTCGGCTGGAGTGGTGTAATTGGACCATTGGAAACCTATTGGCAATGCATTCTCTGGAGTGGTGAATCACCCTTTACCATCTGGCAGTCCGACGGACAAATCTGGTTTTGGTGGTTGCCTGGAGAATGCTACCTACCCCAATGCATAGTGCCAACTACAGCATACAATGACATTCTAGACAATTCTGTGCTTCCAAATTTTTGACAACAGTTTGGGGAAGGCCCTTTCCTGTTTCAGCATGACAAGGCCCCCGTGCACAAAGCGAGATCCATACAGAAATGCGAGCCAGGCCTAATTGCCCAACATCAGTGCCTGACCTCACTAATGCTCTTGTGGCTGAATGGAAGCATGTCCCCACAACAATGTTCCAACATTGAGTGGACAGCCTTCCCAGAAGAGTGAAGGCTTTTATAGCAGCAAAGGGAGGACCAACTCTATATTATTGGGCATTGTTTCGGAATGAGATGTTCGATAAGCAGGTGTCCACATACTTTAGGCTGTTATTATGTGCGACACAATGAGGAGAGCCTGGATACAGCCATTAGCCGTGGTATATTGGCCATATAGCACAAACCCCCAAGGTGCCTTGTTGCTATTATAAAATAAATGTTTTGTCATAACTGCGGTCTGATACACAACGGCTGTCTACCAATCAGCATTCAGGGCTTAAACCACCCAGTTTATAATGTAATTTAGATACTGAATATGATTATAGTATATGTCACAATAAGGTAAGTTTTTAACAGTGCAATAAAGGTAAGTTATGGTCAATTTTGTTATTTTTATGTCATATGTTTATAAATCAGCACTTTCTCCCTCCCCTATTTGAACAATTATTTGACTTTAATGCACTATTGTTTTTCAGAGGAAAGAGTTATGCCTGACTCGCTGTCCTCTCCCTCCCCGCCCAGGCTACCCCGGTGTGAAGGGAGCCAGAGGTGATGCAGGCTTTCCAGGCCCAGCTGGGATGAAGGGACAACCAGGAGAACCAGGAGGCGATGGCTCTCCAGGACTCAGGGGTCTTCCAGGACCACCGAGCCCCGGGGGAAGAGACGGCATCCCTGGGGGACCAGGAAGAAAGGGTAAGGTGGTGGTGGATAACCAAACATGGACACCTCCATAGCTAACTTCCAAGCCAAGGTAGGGTGGACACTCACAATAGTGCAAATCTCAAATTACACCGTTCAGTGCACTATTTTTAACCAGAGCCACGTCGGGCACTTGGCATTTTTAGAGAGATGACTAGAGTAATTGGACCCATACCTACTATTGCTCTATTGATGTTTATTTGGCTTGGAAACGTCGATCTAAAGTGGATATTAGTCAGATCCACGGGCCATTTTCTAATCATGACCCCTTTCCTGTTCACAGGCGAGAGCGGTTACCCCGGACTGGTGGGTTTCCCCGGAATGCCAGGTAACCCTGGAAGACCTGGAGGTCCCGGAGGGAAAGGAGCTCCCGGATTCTCAGGAAGAGACGGTCTGCCCGGAGATTTCGGAGCGCCGGGACCTAAAGGTACGGGATTGGGAATGACAGAACTAAGGGAATGATGGGAAGGGAGTGGATAGGGAGTAGATTATCATTTTAATATGACATGATGAATAGTCTCACAGTACTTTTCTTTTGGTTTAGTTTCACCAATGTTTTTCTGCGGCTGGTTCAAACCCTAACTGTGTTATTTGGTTCAAAGAGAAACTGAACGATGTGGCTTCTCTCTATGTGTGTGTGTTCCAGGTGACAGAGGTAACGCTGGTCCACCCGGCGCACCCTCTCTGCCCGTCAGAGTTGAGTACATTGAGAAGGGACAGATGGGCGACAATGGTGCCAACGGTCTACCCGGTTTCCCTGGACCTAGAGGTAGGTGGTAGGCTACAAATCAACATTGTCATCCGTTTTGTGCCAAATGTGTGTCACCCACAAGGTCTTACATCTGCCATTTTGTTACAAAATGTGTGCCACCAACCTAGGCTGAAGATAACAAAGGTTAATACAAGAGGGTTCTAATATCCCATCATTCTTTGAGTAAATGCGGAAGATTTCTAAACAATCGGACCAGAGATGCTATTTAGCAACGGTGCTAGTCCTATGAATCTGTTTATTTTCAAAAGCATCCTCTTGGAATTATTACGTTGTCCTAAACTGGATATCTTCAACCTGGCCACCATCAAAGCTCCTGCAGCAGCCATTTTGTGCTAAACGTGTGTCACCAACAAGCTCCTTCAGCCGCCATTAAGGATCAAATGCTTATCACCAACAAGCTCCTACATCCTCCATTTTGTGCCTCCCTGTCCCCAGGTGACAAGGGTTTCCCAGGGCTGCCTGGTCGACAGGGTTTGCCCGGGCTGCCTGGTTATGCTGACAGGGCTAAAGGAGAACAAGGACTTCCTGGTATCCCCGGACGCCCAGCCGGGCCAGGCTACCCAGGGCCTAAAGGATCTCCCGGTATCATCGGCTTCCCTGGCATGCCTGGACCTAGGGTAGGCACATACACCACCATACAAAGAGTTTAACAGTGATGTTGTAGACAGAAGTGGCAGTTGATGTTATACTGAGTTTGACATTATTATTGTTCTGTAGGGTGACGATGGCGAACCTGGTTTCCCTGGAAACCCCGGAGTCCTTGGTCAGCCAGGTGCCAAAGGTGAGTCGCTGTCACATCACCTGTTGTATACCTATCTGTGAACCTCATGTCATCTTACTGTACCTATGTTGGTCTCTTCCCTGTGCTATTCTCTTAACTGTATTATCTTACCATTGTTGGTCTCTTCCCTGTGCTATTCTCTTAACTGTATTCTCTTACCATTGTTGGTCTCTTATCTGTGCTATTCTCTTAACTGCATTCTCTTACCATTGTTGGTCTCTTATCTGTGCTATTCTCTTAACTGTATTCTCTTACCTGTTGTATTCTGTTATCTCTGCCATTCTTTCCTGTACCTTTTCAGTGTAAAGGTTTTGTATTGGTTAAGTTCTTACCTGTATATTGTATGGTTCTCAGGTGAGAGAGGTGACTCGTCCGGCTACCCCGGAGGTCCCGGAGCTAAAGGTGAGGCCGGAACCCCTGGTTACTCAGGCAACCCAGGTGCTAAAGGCGCCCCCGGGGACAACGGTTTTGCAGGCGGCCCTGGGTTCAACGGACAGAAGGGAGCACCGGGAGATCAAGGAATACCCGGACAAATGGGTGAGTCGGGGTGATAAAGTCACCGGAAGTGATGTCATAAAGGTCACACAGGTTAATCATGTCACAGGAAGTGATATAGAAAAAAAAGGGAAAGAAACCTTATCATTATTAATATTTTATTTACATTCATTTGTGCTCACACATGTTCCCTGGTGTGTTTTTTGGGGGTCTCCCCTTCTCAGGTACCCCTGGTTTCACCGGCGCTAAGGGTCTGAACGGATACCCAGGAGGAAGAGGTCTAGACGGGACACCTGGCCGCTCCGGCTTCCCTGGAACACCTGGAGAGAAAGGTTTGTTTAGACACTCTGAACCATAGTCTCCTCTAGCTTTTCCATGCCACATATTATCATTTCTAATACAGCATCATTGGCCTGAGAGAAGATGGTTCTTTATCTTAAACTGACATGGCTTGCTCTAACATAACTTTAGTATGCCATTTTATTTTAGGCGATATTATAATGCAATAATAGTATTCTTTCTCAAGGTCTGCCGGGATCTCCTGGTCTTGATGGGCTCAACGGACTGGCCGGACCCAAGGGTCTACCAGGAACCCCAGGTTATAGTGAGGGGGGTCGTCCCGGCACTCCTGGAGCAGCCGGTCTGAAGGGAGAGAGGGGCTCCTCCATCCCAGGTGGACCTGGGTACAACGGAGAGAAGGGAGCTAGAGGAGAGTCAGGTGAGGAAAGATCAGTCAATCAAATAATCAATCAAATGTATTTTATAACACGTTTTATATCGCCAGTAGTCACAAAGTGCTTTAAAGATAGCTGGCTTACAAGCCCAAAGAGCAAGCAATGCAGGGGTAGAAGCACAGATGAGCGTAGATGAGTAACCTTGATGAGTAACGTGATGACCGACTCCAACCCTAACACTGCCTATAGACTTGTGTTAGCTCCCCGAGCTAATGCCTATGCTTTAGCTCAGCAGGCTGACACAGTCTTGTGGCGTGCAGAAGACCAGGGTTTCGAACACTGGTTGGTCACACAGACATAGATAATATACAGTGCCTTCGGAAAGTATTCAGACCCCTTGACTTTTGCCAAAAACGGCGCAGTAGAAAGGACTATCAACACATACTGAACAGCACATGTTATAGACAGAAGCGTGCTACATGGCAGACCAATCCAAACTCATCTCCCGGCATGTCCAGCCCATACATTATCTCAGCCAATCATGGCTAGTGGGAACGTTCCTGTCTTTTTCCATGGCTAAACCAACTAGGCTCGTAATTTAACCATTGTATTCATATTTATGGATGGAATATAAGTTTGTTATTACAGCACATTAAAGTTTGTATGTTCCAGAAGGCATTTCTGCCCAAAAACCCATTTTGATTTAAAAAAATGCTGCTCCATAGAAGTAAAAGTCACCCAGTTAAGTTCTACTTGAGTAAAAGTATAAAAATTATTTGGTTTAAAATATACTTAAGTATCAAAAGTAAAAGTATAAATCATTTATAATTCCTTATATTAAGCAAACCAGATGACACCATTTTCTTTTTTTAAATTCTTTTTTTAAACGGAAAGCCAGGGGCACACTCCAACATTTAGACATAATTTACAAACAAAGCATGTCGGTTTAGTGAGTCCACCAGATCAGAGGCAGTGGGGATGACCGGGGATGTTCGGTTGATAAGTTTGTGAATTGAACTATTTTTCTGTCATGCTAAGCTTTCAAAATGTAAAGAGTACTTTTGGGTGTCAAGGAAAATGTATGGAGTACAAAGTACAATATTTTCATAATGAATGTAGTGAAGAAAAAGTAAAAGTAGTCAAAGATGTAAATAGTAAAGTACAGATACCCCAAAAAATTACTTAAGTAGTACTTTAAAGTATTTTTACTTAAATACTTTCACAATTTTCTTTAGACTATTTTGGTCTTTAATGCAGGGCCAACAAGTTCCTTACCTTCTCCCCTTTCCACATAACTCCTACATTTTTTGCTGTAATGCTGCTGTCAGTTGATTGTAATTTCGGATAGAGCAGAAATGTTCAGATATGTTTGTGTGACATAACTCCACCAGTCCTATTTATGATATAGATTACAAAGATTATATATGTTTTTTTATCAATTAGTATATTTGAGCTCAAGACTAATATTTGTTATGTCTTTTGTGGTTTATTCAACTGAAATTGCAACCAGCTTTCTTTGGCTTGTTTTAAAAGTAGCAATATTTTGGAGATTATTACATTTTCAAATAACCAAAAGCGAGAGGTTGTAATCTGAATGAAGGGAAACAGGCATTCTTGAACATGGGGTGAGCAATTCTTACTAATCTGCTAGAGAAACAGTTTTAATTTAATTCTAGTTTTGTATGCCTTTAGTGAAAGGTACTATGCTTTAATATTTAATCATTTTAGCCCTCCGAATTCATATTCATTATATAAAAAGGCAGTTTCATTTTGTCTGGCTTGTCATTCCAAATAAATTGGAAAAAATGTGCTCATATAATTAAAAACAAATCGTTAGGTGTAGGCAGGGCCATAAGTAAATAGATAAACTGGGTATGACTAAAGAATAAATTAGGGTGATTTTTCCACAAATAAACAGGTGTTGTCCTTGCCATGTTTGCAAGATCTCATCTAATTTGGCTAACTGTCTATTAAAATGTATTGTAGTGAGAGAATTTCTTTATTTTGGGATATGTATACCGAGTATGTCCACTTCGCCGTCGGACCATTTTATTGATAAACTACACGGTAATGTAAAAGTAGTATTTTTTAGCGATCCAATATGTAATATGGTTTACATATCATAATTTGTTTTTAATCCAGAGAGGTTAGAGAAATGATCTAGATCCTCTATGAGGCTATGGGATCCAACCTCTCACAGCTTTGTTTTTTAAGCCCTGGATTTCTCGCCCCTTGATATTATTGTTGGATCTGATTTTAATAATAGCTAACATTTCGATGGCCATAATAAATAAATATGCTGATAGTGGACAACCTTGTTTTATTCCTCTTGACAATTAATACTTTCTGAGAAGTAGCTATTATTTACCATTTTACACGTGAGGTTACTATACATAACTTTAACCCATTGTATAAGAGTTTCTCGTAAATTAAAATTGTCCAGGCATTTATATATAAAATTCCAGTTGTGGTTTATCAAAGGCCTTTTCAAAGTCAGCTATGAATACCAGGCCTGGTTTCCCAGATTTTTCATAGTGTCGTATTGTTTCCAGTACTTGTCTTATATTATCTCCAATGTATTGTCCATTTTAAAAAACCTGTCTGATTAGGATTAATAATGTCTGACAATACCTTTTTATTTCTATGCATTTTGCTAGGATTTTGGCATCGCAACACTGAAGTAAGGGGTCTCCATTTTTTAGGTGGACTGGATCTTTATATTTACCACCTGGGTTCTTGCTAAGTATCTGATAGTCTACCATTTTTATAGGAGTGGTTAAAACATGCTAATAACGGATCTCTGAGTACATCGAAACAAGGTTTGATATGCCTCAACTGGTATGTCATCCAGCCCTGGAGTTTTCCCAGACTTAAAGGCTTTAATTGTATCAACAATGTTCTCCTCTGTAATTTGGCATTCACATGAGTCTTTCTGTACAGCTGTGAAGTTTACCATATTAACAGAAAAAAGTATTTACAATTAACTTCAGTTAGTGTGTAACAGGTTTCTGTAAATTATTTTTGGTAGCATTTCTGTGTTGAAGATTAAAAAATAATTTGGTGCAATTACCCTCATATTCGATCCAGTTTGTTTTATTTTTATAATATATTACACATGACCTTTTTTGAATAAGTTCCTCCAGTTTTTGGGCTTTTTCTTCAAACTTATTCTGTACCTCTATGGTACAGTTTTTATTTGCTATCTATCTGCACTGTTAGTTCCTCTATTTCCTTTGTTAATATAAATATTTTCACCAAAATGGTTTTTGTTTTAAAGATGAGTATTGAATTGCATGGCCTCTAAAGACACATTTAAAAGTGTCCAATACAATAAGGTGATATCTGCTGTACCTATGTTATGTAGGACAAAGTCAGTTATAAATTATTCTGTCTTGGTTAAAAACAAAGTGTCATCCAGTAGGCTCTGATAAAATGTCCAATATCCTCGACCTTGCAGAAATTCTATAAGAGTAACGTGTATACCAATTATCTGATGGTAACACTCTTTAACTTTTGGTGGCAGCGAGAATAACATAAGAAAGTAGTCAAGATGACTAGCTTGATTGAGCCTCCGCCATCCATGATTTCCTTAACTTGCATGAAGGTGATAGTTTATGGTCCATAATAATAATATATTTCTTATTTCACAATTCCCTGTAATAGTGCACTTCTTCTGACCAGAGTCCGTTTCTAAAGTAGAAACAGTGAGGCACCTAGGGTAACGTGTGTGTGTGTGTGTGTGTGTGTGTGTGTGTGTGTGTGTGTGTGTGTGTGTGTGTGTGTGTGTGTGTGTGTGTGTGTGTGTGTGTGTGTACGCTGACCCCAACTCTTGTCTGGATGTCAGGGGGTCCTGGTGTGACGGGCTTCCCAGGACTGCCTGGTCTTCGCGGGGAGACAATCATTTCTAATATCCCTGGACCACTGGGAGACCCTGGCCTGCCAGGAATCGATGGAGAAGAAGGTAATTTAATCCTTAATTTGGCCTTTTACAAAACTATAGATTGATTGTAACTTGTATTTTTAACTTATTTTGTACATACAGTTGAAGTCGGAAGTTTACATACACTTAGGTTGGAGTCGTTAAAACTTGTTTTTCAACCACTCCACAAATTTCTTGTTAACAAACTATTACTTTGGCAAGTCAGTTAGGACATCTACTTTGTGCATGACACAAGTCAATTTTCCAACAATCGTTTACAGACAAATTATTTCACTTATAATTCACTTTATCACAATTCCAGTGGGTCAGACGTTTACATACACTTAAGTTGACGGTGCCTTTAACAGCTAGGAAAATTCCAGAAAATTATGTCATGGCTTTAGAAGCTTCTGATAAGTGACATTGTTTGAGTCAATTGGAGGTGTACCTGTGGATGTATTTCAAGGCCTACCTTCAAACTCAGTGCCTCTTTGCTTGACATTGTGAGAAAATCAAAAGAAGTCCATTAAGAACTCAGAAACAAAAGATTGTAGACCTCCACAAGTATGGTTCATCCTTGGGAGCAATTTCCAAATGCCTGAAGGTACCACGTTCATCTGTACAAACAATAGTACTCAAGTATAAACACCATGGGACCACGCAGCCGTCATACCGCTCAGGAAGGAGACGAGTTCTGTCTCCTAGAGATGAGCGTACTTTGGTGCGAAAAGTGCAAATCAATCCCAGAACAACAGCAAAGGACCTTGTGAAGATGCTGAAGGAAACAGGTACAAAAGTATCTATATCCACAGTAAAACGAGTCCTATATCGACGTAACCTGAAAGGCCGCTCAACAAGGAAGAAGCCACTGCTCCAAAACCGCCATAAAAAAAGCCAGATTACGGTTTGCAACTGCACATGGGGACAAAGATCGTACTTTTTGGAGCAATGTTCTCTGGTCTGATGAAACAAAAATAGAACTGTTAAGCCATAATGACAATTGTTATGTTTGGAGGAAAAAGGGGGAGGCTTGCATGCCAATGAACACCTTCCCAACCATGAAGCACGGGGGTGGCAGCACCATGTTGTGGGGGTGGCAGCACCATGTTGTGGGGGTGCTTTGCTGCAGGAGGTACTGGTGCACTTCATAAAATAGATGGCATCATGAGGTAGGAAAATTATGTGGATATATTGAAGGAACATCTCAAGACATCAGTCAGGAAGTTAAAGCTTGGTCGCAAATGGATCTTCCAAATGGACCCCAAGCATACTTCCAAAGTTGTGGCAAAATGGCTTAAGGACAACAAAAGCAAGGTATTGGAGTGGCCATCACAAAGCCCTGACTTCAATCCCATAGAATATTTGTGGGCAGAACTGAAAAAGCATGTGCGAGCAAGGAGGCCTACAAACCTGACTCCGTTACATTAGGAGGAATGGGCCAAAATTCACCCAATTTATTGTGAGAAGTTTGTGGAAGGCTACCAGAAACGTTTGACTCAAGTTAAACAATTTAAAGGCAATGCTACCAAATACTAATTGAGTGTATGTAAACTTCTGACCCACTGGGAACGTAATGAAAGAAATTAAAGCTGAAATAAATCATTCTCTACTATTATTCTGACATTTCACATTCTTAAAATAAAGTGGTGATCCTAACTGACCGAAGACAGGGATTTGTACTAGGATTAAATGTCAGGAATTGTGAAACTGAGTTTAAATGTATTTTGCTAAGGTGTATGTAAACTTCCAACTTCAACTGTAATGTTGCTGCTACCGTCTCTTATGGCAAAAATAACTTCTGGGCATCCGAATTGTGATTACTCAACAAGGACTTGCACAATATTTTTTTTCCTTTAACGAGTCTGACGAGCTCGACGTGAGTGATATACTGCTGTCCCAGAAACAGGCCCAGATCCCCGTCATTTGCGTGAAGAGAAGGCGGAGAAAAAGGGGTCAGAGGGCAGGCTGCCTTCTGAGAATTTGTAGGCGATCGAATAAACCCCCACTTCCTTCCATTCTGCTAGCAAACGTGCAATCTTTGGAAAATAAAATTGATTAACTAGGTGTGAGATTAAACTACCAACGGGACATTCAAAACTGTAACATATTATGTTTCACGGAGTCGTGGCTGAACGACGACATTCTCAATGTACAGCTGGCTGGTTATACGGTGTATCGGCAGGATAGAACAGCGACATCTGGTAAGACAAGGGGCAGCGGACTATGTATTTTTGTAAATAACAGCTGGTGTACGATATCTAAGGAAGTCTTGAGGTTTTGCTCACCTGAGATAGAGTATCTCATGATAAGCTGTAGACCACACTATCTACCTAGAGAGTTTTAATCTGTATTTTTCGTAGCTGTCTACATACCACCACAGACTGACGCTGGCACTAAGACCGCACTGAATGAGCTGTATTCCGCCATAAGCAAACAGGAAAATTCTCACCCAGAGGCGGCGCTCCTAGTAGCCGGGGACTTTAATGCAGGGAAACTTAAATCCGTTTCACCAAATTTCTATCAGCATGTTAAATGTGCAACCACGAGGAAAAAACTCTGGACCCCTTTTACTCCACACACAGAGACACATACAAATCTGACCATAATTATATCCCCCTGCTTACAAGCAAAAATTAAAGCAGGAAGCACCAGTGACTCGATCAATGAAAAAGGTTGTCAGATGAAGCAGATGCTAAGCTACAGGACTGTTTTGCTAGCACAGACTGGAATATGTCCAAGGATTCCTCCAATGGCATTGAAGAGTATGCCACATCAGTGATTGGCTTCATCAATAAGGGCATTGATGACGTCGTCCCCACAGTGACCGTATGTACATACCGCAACCAGAAGCCAGGCAACATCCGCACAAAGCTAAAGGCTAGAGCTGCCGCTTTCAAGGAACTGGACTCTAACCCAGAAGCTTATACGAAATCCCGCTATGCCCTCCAACAAACCATCAAACAGGCAAAGCGTCAATACAGGACTAAGATCGAATAGTACTACACCGGCTCTGACGCTCGTCAGATGTGTCATGGTTTGCATACCATTACAGACTACAAAGGGAAACACAGCCAAGAGCTGCCCAGTGACATGAGCCTACCAGACGAGCTAAACTACTAATACACTCGCTTCGAGGAAAATAACACTGAACCATGCATGAGAGCACCAGCTGTTCTGGAGGACTGTGTGATCACGCTCTCCGCAGCCAATGTGAGTAAGACCTTTAAACAGGTCAACATTCACAAGGCCACAGGGCCAGACAGATTACCAGGAAGTGTACTGCGAGCATGCGCTGACCAACTGGTAATTGTCTTCACTGACATTTTCAACCTCTCCCTTTCCGAGTCTGTAATACCAACATGTTTCAAACAGAACACCATAGTTCCTGTGCCCAAGAACACTAAGGTAAACTGCTAAATGACTTCCGACCCATAGCACTCACGTCTGTAGCCATGAACTGCTTTGAAAGGCTAGTCATGTCTCACATCAATAACATTATCCCAGAAACCCTAGACCCACTCCAACTTGCATACCGCCAAAACAGATCCACAGATGATGCAATCTCTATTGCACTTCACACTGTCCTTTCCCTCCTGGACAAAAGGAACACCTATGTGAAAATACAATTCATTAACTACAGCTCAGCGTTCAACACCATAGTACCCTCAAAGCTCATCAATAAGTTAAGGCCTCTGGGACTAAACACCTCCCTCTGCAACTGGATCATGGACTTCCTGACGGGCCACCCCCAGGTTGTAGGGTAGGTAACAACACATCGGCCACGCTGATCCTCCACAAAGTGGCCCCTCAGGGGTGTGTGCTCTGTCCCCTCCTGTACTCCCTGTTCACTCATGACTACACGGCCAGGCACGACTCCAACACCATTAAGTTTGGCGATGACACAACAGTGGTAGGCCTAATCACAGATAACGACGAGACAGCCTATAGGGGGAGGTCAGAGACCTCACCATGTGGTGCCAGGACAACAACCTCTTCCTCAATGTGATCAAGACAAAGAAGATGATTGTGGACTACAGGAAAAAGAGGACCGAGCACGCCCCCATTCTCATCGACGGGGCTGTAGTGGAACAGGTTGAGAGCTTCAAGTTCATTGGTGTCAACATCACCAACAAACTAACATGGTCCAAGCACACCAAGACAGTCATGAAGAGGGCACGACAAAACCTATTCCCCCTCAGGAGACTGAAAAGATTTTGCATGGGTCCTCAGATCCTCAAAAAGGTTCTACAGCTGTACCATCGAGGGCATCCTGGTTTCATAACTGCCTGGGATGGCAACTGCTCGGCCTCCAACCGCAATGTAATGACTCCAGCCACCCTAGTCACAGACTGTTCTCTCTGCTACCGCACGGCAAGCGGTACCGGAGCGCCAAGTCTATGTACAAGAGGCTTCTAAACAGCTTCTACCCCCAAGCCAGAAGACTCCTGAACATCTAATCAAATAGCCTCCCAGACTATTTGTATTGCCCCCCCTTTACACTGCTGCTACTCTCTGTTGTAATCATCTATACATAGTCACTTTAATAACTCTACCTACATGTAAATATTACCTCAACTAACCGGTGCCCCCGCACAATGACTCAGTACCGGTACCCCCCTGTATGTAGTCTCTCTATCGTTATTTTACTGCTGCTCTTTAATTACTTGTTACTTTTATTTCTGATTTCTTATTCACATATTCATATTATAAACTGCGTTGTTGTTTAGGGGCTCGTAAGTAAGCATTTCACTGTTGTATACGGCGCATGTGACTAATATAATTTGATTTGATTTGATCAGCTGAGATTAGTCTCCTTATATTCCTCCATCTCACTTTCCTCCTCTTTCTTCCATGTTATTCTCCTCCTTTCTGCTCCTTTCTACTTTCCCCTCTCTCTTTCCTCCCTACATCTCTCCATCTCTTTCCACTCTATATCTATACCTAGTTTACTGTGTTAACATCTCCTCTCCCTTCTGTCCATTCCTCCAGGTTGTCCTCTTCTCCTTCTCCTTCTCTCCATTTCTCCCTCTGAGTCATCTCTCATTCTCCTCCCTCCATCTAAATCCAACATTCTATAGACCTTTATACTGTAGCTGGTTCACTCTTGTGTTAATTGTTTATGGTCGGATCCTCCAGGTTACCGTGGTCCTCCAGGCCCCCCAGGCCCACCGGGGCCCGGTACAGCCCAAGGGGACAGAGGCGACTCTGGGCTCTCTGGCATCCCTGGTACCCCTGGTAACCGTGGAGACCCTGGGGGTCCAGGTGGCCCAGGACGGGACGGGAACCCTGGATTCAAAGGTACAGGGATGACAAATCAATGTACTGTAATATCCATCAGAATGTGATTCAAAAGCAAGGTACAGTGATGATGGCTCTCAGATTGAGGATGATTACCCTTGACGGTAGCCTTATAGACTCATAGGGTCAAATCATAGGGTCAAATTGCTTTATTTTAAGTAAGATTACCATTTGAATATCAACCTAAATTGGATGTTGATCTGAAACGTACAATTTGTCTGATGGGCACATTTGTTGACAACTCAATAAAGTATCAGCCAGAATTGGATGTTGATCTGACATTTTCTTACCCTGTAGTTGGTGTACCGCGTGTCTGATGGGGTGTGTTGTAAATGTTGTTGTTGTTGCTGTGTTGCCCAGGAGAGAGAGGTGACTCTGGGTACAGTGGAGCATCAGGACAAATGGGCTTCCCTGGAGATCCAGGATACTACGGTGGGAAAGGACCCAAAGGAAGGAGAGGTGAGAGACTTATCCTTTTAACACACACTTATCTTGAAGATGAAACACTTGTCTTTGTCAATTTGATTAATTAATTGTAAAAAATGTATCTCTCATTTTGCTTCTCTCTCTCTCTCTCTCTCTCTCTCTCTACCCTCTCTCTCTTTCCCTATCCTGTCCTTCCTCTCCCTCCTATCCCCTCCTCACACTTCTCTCCCTCCCCCTCTAGGTGATACTGGTCGTAAGGGACCCCAAGGTATAACTTTCCCCAGGCCGGACATTCCGACACCCTATGGAGACATGGGAGACCCCGGGACCAACGGAACTCCAGGGTCCGTGGGAGAAGCAGGCAATCCCGGCATGCCAGGCAGGGGGGGTGAGTAGCCCACTTAGAACAGCCAGAGGCCAGGCAGGGGGGTAAGTAAACCTACTTGGGACTATATTCACAAAGCATCTCAGAGAAGGAATACTGATCTAGGATCAGTTTTGCCTTGTGTGGATTCAGACTAACCACAGTCACCCCCTAATCCCATATCTAGGATCAGTTTACATTACCCTGATCCAAACCTGACCCATTAGGGATTAAAACATGAAGTAACATCAGAACCTCCCCCTCTGTTCCAGGTCCTAAAGGCAGGCCCGGCGCGGTAGGGAAGCTGGGGAGGAACGGAGGGTCAGGCCTGGACGGACCTCTGGGAGACTCTGGTCCTCCTGGTTTCCCTGGACCTACCGGGTCACAAGGTGTGTGTGTGTGTGTGTGTGTGTGTGTGTGTGTGTGTGTGTGTGTGTGTACGTATAGTGTATAGTGCCTACAGTGTATTTGCCAACTGTGAGTATGAGTGTGTATCTAGAATGTCTGTATGTGAATCCGTCCGAACACACATCGAACTCTATACAACATGACAAGTCTTACATTGCTTTATAACCGCATCATAATGCATTATAGCCGGAGGTTTTAAGTAAAGTGATACCCAACATGAACCTGTACTACTTACATACTCCCTCCCCACTTCTCCCCTCCCCTCTCCTTTCCTCTCCTCTCTCACCCAGGTCTGCCCGGTAAGCCTGGACTGCAGGGTCCCCCAGGTAGTGTGGCGCGCAGCAGGAGTATTGGCTACACTCTGGTGAAGCACAGTCAGAACAACCAGGTGCCCATGTGTCCTCAGGGCATGGCTCAGCTCTGGGAAGGATACAGTCTGCTGTATGTTGAGGGGCAGGAGAAGGCCCATAACCAGGACCTTGGTACGTCACACACACGCTTGCACACACGCGCACACACACACGCGCACACACACAAGGGCAACATGAGCGATTATACAATTCGGGCAGGCAGAGCGACCTACAAAACTTGCGGAAAGCTCAACTTTATATCTCTCCTCCCCGACTCCCCCATCTCTCCACCTCTCTCCCTCCTCTCCCCTCTCTCGCAGGTATGGCAGGCTCCTGCCTTCCCCGTTTCAGCACTGTCCCGTTCCTGTACTGCACGCCCAACGAGATCTGCTACTACGCCAGCCGCAACGACAAGTCCTATTGGCTGTCCACCACGGCACCCATCCCCATGATGCCGGTGGGAGAGGAGGCTATCAGCCAGTACATCAGCAGGTGCTCCGTGTGCGAGGCCTACTCCCAGCCTGTAGCTGTCCACTCACAGGACCTCACCATCCCCACCTGCCCTGCCGGCTGGAGGTCCCTCTGGATCGGGTACTCCTTTCTCATGGTGAGTTGGGGCGGGATTAAGGCCAGATTTAATCCACTGTGCATTATAGAGCGTTGTCGCCCAGAGTGCCTTAAGCCAATATTCCTGCGTTTGCGATCACATTCATGGCAACCGCTGAAGATGTCGGCTCAATCGTAAAATGGCCTTTAAATGTCAATCACGCTTTGAATCCTGGCCTATATTTGATTCTCTAATGAAAGCTAGTTCACTACCCAATAACTACATAGTCTAAACCACCATCTAGAGACTAACACCTAGGTCTTGTCTGGTCCCCTCCTCTCCTCTCGCTCTCTCCCTTCCCCCCCATACAGCACACTGCTGCCGGGGCTGAGGGTGGCGGCCAGTCCCTGTCCTCTCCAGGGTCCTGTCTGGAAGACTTCCGCGCCACACCCTTCATCGAGTGTAATGGGGCCAAGGGCACCTGCCACTACTTTGCCAACAAGTACAGCTTCTGGCTGACCACGGTTGAGCCTAACCGGGAGTTCGACCCCCCTCCGATGGACACACTGAAGGGAGGCAACCAACGCAGCCGAGTCAGTCGCTGTCAAGTCTGCAGCAAGATCTTGTAGCTGGGATAAGAGACGAAGATGGAGAGCTGGGAAATGAAAAAGAGAGAGACTGAAACAACAAAGGAGAGGGTGATGATTACTTATCAGAAAGGAAAAGAGAGAGGTGGAGGTGGAGTAATTGAAATGCAAAAAAAAAAAAACTTTGACTGACTGAATTTGAGCACCTCTCCTGCTTCATCTAGGGGTCTCACTAGGAGGGTGAGGGGCTCCCGAATTAGCCGACGAGGGCCCTTCTGTGGGTTTATGATGCCCTTGTATTGATGTAAGACAGAAAGGGATGAAGAGATGAGCGGTCTTGTTCTCAACTAGATTATTACCGACAGTGGTGCTATACTGTGTGTTTTATGTGTCTTCATTTTGTTATTTTCACGTTACTATGGTTATGTGTCTGAAAACATTCACGGCTACCTCGGAGAGTGCAACCCCAAACCACCCCTTTGGCCTGCACTGAACCGCTTTCACTTCCTGGGCTACATCCCAAATGGCCTATATAGTGCACTACCCATAGGACTCTGGTCCAAAGTAGTGCATTACATAGGGAATATGATGCTATTTGGGATTAATACGTTCTCTACTGTTACAACTACATGCAGTCATGAACCTAAGAGACCTGCTACACATACCTGTTAACTGCTATAGCTAGCCAGACGCTTTTTATACTCAAACACACACACACACGTATGATATCGATTATGTCTGCTTCAGTTAAGAGAAACAGTAAGTGTATTACGATATATGCTTGTGGTCCTATTAGAAACCAATATGTTCTTTTTTTTGTTGCTACCCTACCCCGGGACTCAACTTGACAGCAGTTTTGAAAAAGACAAATCCATCACTTTTCAAATATTAGAATGAGTGGCATAGACAGATCGAGTGAGGTAACGTCATCCCATGCCGAATCACTTGAAGAAATGGTCATACTTCTATTTATAGAAGATCCCATTTATGTGTATGTGAATGTATTGCAGTAATGCGAGTGCCTATAATTGGTATAAATCACAGGAGGCTGCTGAGGGGAGAACGGCTCACAACCAATGGCATGAACGGAGCGAATGGAATGGCATCAAACACATGGAAACCAATGTGTTGCATGCATTTGATATCATTCCACTTATTCAGCTCCAGCCATTATTATGAGCCAGTCCTCCCCAATGAAGGTGCCACCAACCTCCTGTGGTATGAATGGAGTCAGTCTTTTCAGTTTAGCTACAGCGATGGAGGTTGAAGGTTCTAACCACCAACATCACCCCCGCCCCCCCAATTCACTGCTGGAACACAAGCCATCAACACTGAACACACATGATTATTGTGACCATGTCATCTCCTTTTAAGGAGCACTCCATAATTTGAGTTTCCACCTACAGTGAGACCCTAATAGTGAATTGTGTCATTTAACTGTCACTGTGTTAGACAGATAACATAGAATTAAAGTAACTCAATGGCAGTTCCATGTTCCCAAGACCCAACCCTTTGTTTACAAATGCAGTTGTTAGGGGGGTTTCACACTTTGGGTGGAAACAGATATTGAATATTGCTACTTTAAACTCACCTCCTTCACTGACTGGAATGGGTGACCAAGCCAATCGTACATTGCACCAAATCATGTTGGCTTTGTAATTATTTAGAACCATCATTTTCTCCATGGTTTCACTCAGGTTATCGAGGTGAGGAGAGTAACTATCTTCGCTCCATTTTTTGTGACCAAATTTGGGTTTTATAAAACCCTCCACCACCCATACTTGAGCCAAAACATACAAGTACGCAGTAACTGCTTGGAAGGAATCACAAACTAACAACAAACACACCACACACACATTTTCCGTGACAATATTTGTTGTTGGACAGAAGCTTACCATACATTTTATCAGAGCAAACGATAAGGCCTACTGTGTTGCTGTAGTCCCTATCTGCTCTCCTCAGTTGCTGTCATGTCAATGGATGCGTTCCAGTGCGACTACATTGCAGACGCCTCGATCTCAAAACACCTGGATAGGTGATTAATATATCAGCTAACCACATGTGGTTACATCTGACGCCAATGCAATGCCTGCAATGTAGGTGGCCTGGAACGCAGCCACTGATGTTAAAAGTGCTGGGTGTAACCACTATGACCACTATGTCTAACACATAGGCCCATCTCTCATTGGTAGCCCTGAGTACATCTTTTTCAATTAGATTTTTTCTCATTTGTTGTTCTTTTGTCTGTAATCTAGATTGTAATTCTTATACTTCACTGTAATTATTCCCTGGTTCAAAGGTTATTTACAAATACATTTTGGGGAATATGATCTGTACATTCGATGATAGGAACGAACAAAAAAAGTTTAGGATATGTTTTATATGGAAATATATAATTCTATGGTTTATATTTGAATGACACAAAAAGATAAAAACACATTATTATTATTGTCACTGTTTTGACACTGACCTCTGTTAAATATATCCCACTGTCTTAAAAGGAATTTTGAGAGCCTGAAAAATAAATAATTTTCATACAAATCCACATTTTACATGTATAACAGAGATGTATAACTGCAATGATTATGCTACATTTTCCTCAACAGATTTGGTCAAAAGGTGCAGTGTTGTGTTCACAATGAAATAAAAGTATTTACAACTAACACAGATTCAGATTGAATGAAGAACAATGAGTAGGATTGTTTGAGAGAAATTAAACAAAATGATATACCACCGATACAGATCTAGACTACAGTATGTTGTAAAAGGGTCCAAATGAAATGTATGTTGTTTGATGTCGTGGATTTACCACGTTTAAAGAGTGCAACATACCTAACCTAGTTGGTACTTAACACAGAACGTGCTGTGTGCTTAACAAGACAACATTAAAGTATAACACTTAGGTGATAACACTTTTATTTTGTCGTCATCTCTTCCGTGGAAAGCCACAGCAGTCACATTTGATTGTCAACCACTGACTAACACATCATCAACAGTTTTTAACCACTCTCGGATTGGGGGTTCATTTTGCTGCGTTTCCACAGGCTGACCAATTCTACTCTTTTTCTCCGGTTATTGTCAAAATAGCAATTTGTGGAAAAAGAACATAATTGGGCTGCCTGTGGACATGCAGCCTTTTAAGACTGCCACTGGATGGGGTAAATGCATCAGGTAAGACTATTTTCTTGTTGTATTTTGAGAAGAAAAAAAATTATGTCGTGTGTTGTGACCTTAAATACACTTTGTATACACGGTTTTTGGATTTGATTTGACATTATTAGGCTACGTTTTTTTCATGTTTGTCAAAACCTCTCATTCTTGAAAAAAAACAATAATAATCATACAGCCTTCAGGGCTACCTTGGAAAAAAAATATATATAACATTAATTCTACAGTGAAACATAAGTTGATAGAGCAACAGAGTTTGTGGGTTCGATTCCCACGGTGGACCAGCAGTATGCATTCACTACTCTAGGTCACTATGGATAAGAGTATCTGGTAAATGACAACACCAAAATGGCAAAGTTTTTATGTTGAATTCCAAAATGCTTTATATGGTGGGACATTTCTGGCTAGGTCAACTGATTTGTATATTAATGTATCTTTCCACAGTAATAATATGTGTATATTTAAGCCTACTATAAATGCAGATTGACTGATAGATCCGATTCTGAGAGAGCCTTCTTCCTCTGCCGCAAAAAACAGGGGTGTATTAATTACGGGAACCATTTACTGTTTAGGAACCAAACTGAAGCAAATGGAGCAACGGAACGAAACGGGGAGGGACCGACCTGAATTTGTCCAATAGAAACTCTCGTTTGCGTTTTGCCATCAGAGTAAACGATTTATATTGCGAAACGTTTTGCAACAGAATCGGCGTAATGATTACACCCAGAGAGTAACCCAGTTTGCGCTGAGCTGTTGTAAAATCACAGCTGATTCAGCATCCACCACAACAACACACTGCTTAGCAGAAAAGCGAATTGAGATTTTCTCCTCTGATTTGGAACACCTAAACAGGTAACTAGCTAACATCACGAACAACTGAATAAGCTCGACAAAAAATGCTTGTTGTCACGTTATTACGAGTGTGTTAGCTCATTCGTTTGGTACTAGCTAGCTAGCTGGCTGGGTATGTTGGATCATGAAACGATTCGATGTCAATAACGTTAGCTAGCTACCGTATTTAGTAGATATTTCTGTGTTGTTATAATAACAATGTGCCTACTAGCTAGTAAGCTAACTAACGTTGGCTACGTTACATAAACATATGAATATCAGTTAGCTAGCTAACGTCAAGGCAAGTTAACATAACGTTAGCTTTTGACTTTATCTTGCCAAGACGGCAAGCCAGAGGAAAGAGGATACCTAGTCAGTTGCACAACTGAATGCATTCGTCTGAAATGTGTTTTCCGCATTTAACCAAACCGATCTGAATCAGAGGTGCTGGGTGCTGCCTTAATCGACACCAGTGCGTCATCGGCGCCCGGAAGCAGTTATTACATTTTACATTTAAGTCATTTAGCAGACGCTCTTATCCAGAGCGACTTACAAATTGGTGCGTTCACCTTAAGACATCCAGTGGAACAGCGACTTTACAATAGTGCATCTAAATCTTTTAAGGGGGGTGAGAAGGATTACTTTATCCTATCCTAGGTATTCCTGAAAGAGGTGGGGTTTCAGGTGTCTCCGGAAGGTGGTGATTGACTGTCCTGGCGTCGTGAGGGAGTTTGTTCCACCATTGGGGGCCAGAGCAGCGAACAGTTTTGACTGGGCTGCGCGGGAACTGTACTTCCTCAGTGGTAGGGAGGCGAGCAGGCCAGAGGTGGATGAACGCAGTGCCCTTGTTTGGGTGTAGGGCCTGATCAGAGCCTGGAGGTACTGAGGTGCCGTTCCCCTCACAGCTCCGTAGGCAAGCACCATGGTCTTGTAGCGGATGCGAGCTTCAACTGGAAGCCAGTGGAGAGAGCGGAGGAGCGGCGTGACGTGAGAGAACTTGGGAAGGTTGAACACCAGACGGGCTGCGGCGTTCTGGATGAGTTGTAGGGGTTTAATGGCACAGGCAGGGAGCCCAGCCAACAGCGAGTTGCAGTAATCCAGACGGGAGATGACAAGTGCCTGGATTAGGACCTGCGCTGCTTCCTGTGTGAGGCAGGGTCGTACTCTGCGGATGTTGTAGAGCATGAACCTACAAGAACGGGCCACCGCCTTGATGTTAGTTGAATGTTAGTTATATTTGTGGATTTAACTGCCTTGCTCAAGGGCATATTTTTCCACAATGCCAGCTTGGGGATTTGAACCAGCTCCCCTTTGGTTACTGCCTAAGCACTCTACAGAGGCCTAAAAAAATGTAACATTCCTGTCTCATTTTCTCATTCGCTCCCTCCGTCCATCCCATTCTTCTCTCTTCTTTCCCTCCCTCCTCTCTTCTTTCCCTCCCTCCCTCCTTCTTGCTCTTTCCTACCCTCCTCCCGTTCCTTACTCCTTCCTACCTCCCTCTCACCCTTCTCTCTGCTACCGTCCCTCCCTCCCCCTCTTCAGGTACGCTGGAATTTTCTGACACCCACTCGGACATGTCCTATGTCTTCATTAACGACTCGTCGCAGACCTCCGTTCCCCTGCTGCAGGTAGAGTCCAACACAAGGGTGCCAATCCCAAATCGACCCCTAGGCCCGATGCCCTATGCACTTGTGGAGATCTGAGAGGATTTGACCGGCATAAACAATATGGTAATAGATCCACTTGCTCACTGCAAAAGTGGAAGTTTCACCATGTTGCTTACATCTGTCAAATCCTCTCAGATCTCCGCACGGGCATAGGGTGTAGGGTCTGGGGGTCAATTTGGGATTGGGCAATAATAGTGTATTCACTAGGAACCAAACTGATGCAAACGGGACAAAACGTGGAGGGACCTATAAGCTTCCTGAATTTGTCCAATAAGAAACTCTCGCTTCTGTTGAAAAACCTTTTTGGTTGCAAAACATTTAGCTACAGTGTGCACGAATGAATACACCCCCAGTCTTTAAAGTTGATGGTTGCTAGGGTTAATAAAATTATTAGCCTAATCAAAGTTGTTTTATAAACTGAAACATTTCTTTTTTTTACCAGCAAAAGTCAATAAAAGGTGTGCGTGCAAAATAAATACGTGGTTTTTTATCTATTGTGGGGATGGAAAAGCTGTACATACTTTGAATCAAAATAAATAATTTAAATTGGTATTTTCTACAGCTGGATGGGATGAAAAATACCACTAAATTGGGGGTTTTAAATGTTCAATTCCCAAATGTTCTGAAAGCCATACAGACACCATCAATTGACTATTAGTGATCTAACTCATCCCGGGTTGCTATTGTAGTAGGACGATTCCAGCGTTATGGACATTACATTTGCATGCAAAATCACAACTTTAATGTCTCACAGAATGGACAAACAAAATGTAAATGAAACTTTTGATGTGTGTGTCTATAGTACCCCTTGGGGGGAGTGTTCCCCCCCCAAAAAAGTAGACCTCTAAATATTGGCATGTTAGTGAAATAAAGAAAATAAGAAGCATTATGGAAGTTACATGAAATGGACAAGCTTTTTCAGGAGACTAAACATAATAGTAAAAGTAGTGAGTTTGTAAGTCTTAGGTCAAAACATGGATAGCCTTTTCGAAGAAAATTGGGAGCCCCATAGGGCGGTGCACAATTGGCCCAGCGCCGCCCGGGTTTGGCCGGTGTAGGCCATCATTGTAAATAAGAATTTGTTCTTAACTGACATGCCTAGTTAAATAAAGGTAAAAAAAATATATTGTGGGTAAATATACAACTTTTTTGTATTACAATTCTTCTGAAATATTGTGCAAAATATATAAGAGACAATCTACATGTGCCTATACTAGGCTTGATCGATACCCCATTATACGATATAATGTGTAGATTTCGAAATACTGACGGTATGATTTTCAATACCATTTTAAATAATCATTTAAATAATCATTTATTATAAGTTAAGTATAACTATAAGAAATATAGTTTATAAGAAAGATTTGTCAAATAAATTATATCCAGCTCAGGGATCCAGCTATGCATTTAGTCTGTTAACTTGTGGCGAGATGTCAAGATCAAGCTTCTTGGTTACAGCAGAAACATTCAATCTCCTCCTGTACCAAGATCCCTGTTGTCTTAATTGTTTTGTGCGTCAACCCCCCTAACAAAAAAAATACTCTAAACGAAAATATAAACACAACATGCAACAATTTAAAATATTTTACAGAGTTATAGTTCATATAAGGAAATCGGTCAATTTAAATAAATTCATTAGGCCCTAATCTATGGATTTAACATGACTGGGAATACAGATATGCATCTGTTGATCACAGATACCATTTAAAAAAACAAGGTAGGGTCGTGGATCAGAAAACCAGTCAGTATCTGGTGTGAATACCATTTACCTCATGCAGCACAACACATCTCCTTCACATAGAGTTGAACAGGCTGTTGAATGTTGGTCCCAATCCTTTTCAATGGCTGTGTGAAGTTGCTGGATATTGGCAGGAACTGGAATACGCTGTCGTACACGTCGATCCAGAGCATCCCAAACATGCTCAATGGGTGACATGTCTGGTGAGTATGCAGGCCATGGAAGAACTGGGACATTTTCAGCTTCCCGGAATTGTGTACAGATCCTTGCGACATGGGGCCGTGCATAATCATGCTGAAACATGAGGTGATTGTGGCAGATGAATGGCAAGACAATGATCTCATCACGGTATCTCTGTGCATTCAAATTGCCATCCATAAAATGCAATTGTGTTCATTGTCCATAGCTTATGCCTGCCCGTACCATAACTCCCCGCCACCATGGGGCACTCTGTTCACAATGTTGACATCAGCAAACCGCTCGCCCACACGACGCCATACATGCTGTCTGCCATCTGCCCGGTACAGCTGAAACCGGGAGTAATCCGTGAAGACATCACTTCTCCAGTGTTCCAGTGGCCATCGAAGGTGAGCATTTGGACTGCAATCCTGGTGAGGGTGACGAACACGCACATGAGCTTCCGTGAGATGGTTTCTGACAGTTTGTGCAGAAATTCTTTGGTTGTGCAAACCCACAGTTTCATCAGCTGTCTGGGTGGATGATCTGTGACAATCCCGCAAGTGAAGCCACCGGATGTGTGTGGAGCTCCTGATCTGGCATGGTTACGCATAGACTCGTCAGTCTATTCTTGTTCTGAGAAATTAAGGCTATTCCATGCGAGAAATTGCCAAGAAACTGAAGATCTCGTACAGCACTGTGTGCTACTCCCTTAACAGAACAGCGCAAACTGACTCTAACCAGAATAGAAAGAGGAGTGGGAGGCCCCGGTGCACAACTGAGCAAGAGGACAAGTACATTAATGTGTCTAGTTTGAGAAACAGACGCTTCACAAGTCCTCAACTGGCAGCTTCATTAAATAGTACCTGCAAAACTGTCTCAATGTCAACAGTGAAGAGGCGACTCTGGGATGCTGGCCTTCTAGGCAGAGTTGCAAAGAAAAAGCCATATCTCAGACTAGCCAATGAAAAGAAAAGACTAAGATGGGGAAAAAGGACACAGACACTGGACAGAGGAAGATTGGAAAAAGGTGTTATGGACAGACATCTAAATTTGAGGTGTTCGGATCACAAAGAAGAACATTCATGAGTCGCAGAAAAAATGGAAAGATGCTGGAGGAGTGCTGGACGCCATCTGTCAAGCATGGTGGAGACAATGTGATGGTCTGGGGGTGGTAAAGTGGGAGATTTGTACAAGGTGAAAGGGATCTTGAAGAAGGAAGGCTATCACTCCATTTTGCAACGCCATGCCATACCCGGTGGACGGCGCTTAATTGGAGCCAATTTCCTCCTACAACAGGACAATGACCAATGAGAACATCTCCAAACTATGCAATGACTATTTAGGGAAGAGGCAGTCAGCTGGTATTCTGTCTATAATGGAGTGGCCAGCACAGTCACCGGATCTCAACCCTATTGAGCTGTTGTGGGAGCAGCTTGACCGTATAGTACGTAAGACATGCCCATCAAGCCAATCCAACTTATGGGAGGTGCTTCAGGAAGCATGGGGTGAAATCTCTTCAGATTACCTCAACAAATTGACAACTAGAATGCCAAAGGTCTGCAAGGGTGTAGCTGCTGCAAATGGAGGATTCTTTGACGGAAGCCAAATGTATTGTTTCAATTAAAAATCATTATTTATAACCTTGTCAACGTCTTGACTGTATTCCTTTTCATTTTATTATTATTATAATAAAACAAATTTGAAATGGCGCCCATTGTGTGCACATTCGGTAATACCACATACCCCGGTATGCTACAGAACTGGTATGAAAATCTGGATACCGCCCAGACTTAGCCTATACTGCCAATCCACTTTTCTGGACACTGGATGAAGTCCGTATATTTTGGGGGGGCTTTCATTTGGAAAAGAAAAAATACTCCAGTACTATTCACAGATTGTTGATAAACACTTATCTTTCTATCTAAAATAGTACTGCCATGTATGACAAATGCATTTCCGCATATATTTTCCAATAGAATCTTCGCTAGAACACATGTCGTTAGTTAGATGGCCAATGAAATGACAACTTTTTGTTGTGCGGATGCTCAAGTTGACTTTCCCACGGAATTAAACCCCTACAACTCATCCAGAACGCCGCAGCCCGTCTGGTGTTCAACCTTCCCAAGTTCTCTCACGTCACCCCGCTCCTCCGCTCTCTCCACTGGCTTCCAGTTGAAGCTCGCATCCGCTACAAGACCATGGTGCTTGCCTACGGAGCTGTGAGGGGAACGGCACCTCAGTACCTCCAGGCTCTGATCAGGCCCTACACCCAAACAAGGGCACTGCGTTCATCCACCTCTGGCCTGCTCGCCTCCCTACCACTGAGGAAGTACAGTTCCCGCGCAGCCCAGTCAAAACTGTTTGCTGCTCTGGCCCCCCAATGGTGGAACAAACTCCCTCACGATGCCAGGACAGCGGAGTCAATCACCACCTTCCGGAGACACCTGAAACCCCACCTCTTTCAGGAATACCTAGGATAGGATAAAGTAATCCTTCTCACCCCCCTTAAAAGATTTAGATGCACTATTGTAAAGTGGCTGTTCCACTGGATGTCTTAAGGTGAACGCACCAATTTGTAAGTCGCTCTGGATAAGAGCGTCTGCTAAATGACTTAAATGTAATGTAAAATGTAAATGAATTGCCCAGTAGAGAATGTGTTCTCAATAACTTACCTGGTTAAATAAAGGCAAATCCCTATCTGCAGGCCTGCATTGACGGGGACCTGCCTTTCGCCAAGCGGCTACTGGAGACGGGCTGTGACCCAAACATACGGGACAACCGGGGTCGTACGGGCCTGCACCTAGCGGCTGCCAGGGGGAACGTGGACATCTGTTGGTTCCTCCATAAGTTTGGGGCAGACCTCCTGGCTACAGACTACCAGGGTAATACAGCCCTGCACCTCTGTGGACATGTGGATACCATCCAGTTCCTGGTGTCCAACGGCCTCAAGATAGACATCTGGTAAGAGAGGGGCTGGGAGTTGGATTGAGGGGTAGTGGCTTTTTAAAGTTTTTTTTAAGAGAGAGAGCTTGAATGCTGAGAGTGGCTCAAGTCTAGATATATCTGGTGAGAAAGGGAATGAGAGATGGGTAAAAGCTAGTCTTGGAACGGTTCAGAGCCTTAGAGACAGCCTACCGTCTGACAAAATGTGCATTATCATGGACCATCCAAGACACATTAAACTAGCAAACGTAACAACCCCCCCCCATCCCAGTTTTGCCATCCTGAACAATATTTTCCTTTATCCCATTTCTACTCCACGGGCCATGGACTGGTGCAGGACAGTAAATGTGGGCTTAACATCTGAAAGAAGCACCAGCACCTCTTTACAATCTAACATCCAAGCATTCCCTTTCACTTTCTCAGTAACCACAACGGGTCGACTCCCCTTGTACTGGCCAAGAGGCGTGGGGTGAACAAGGACGCTATCCGTCTGCTGGAGGGCCTGGAGGAGCAGGAAGTTAAAGGATTCAACAGAGGAGCCCACTCCAAACTGGAGACCATGCAGATGGCTGAGAGCGAGAGGTGAGTGGGGGAGGAGGGTGGAGGGGGGCAATTAGGCAACGCGAGTGGAGACTTCAAGCTGCGGAGTGAGCTTATGATGTGATCTTAACTCTGTTACACCCATTCTAAGCTGGAGACCATGCGGATGGCAGAGAGCAAAAGGTGAGGCGGGGACAGGGTAGCACGAGGTGAAAGGGTTCCACAGGAGGTGACTATTGTAGTATGTGTGTTGCAGTTTCTGATTTTCACACCCACTCACAAGAGGGGGCAAGAGACTAGAACAGAAGTGCAGCATATAAAATATGAATGAATTTGCATCACTGTGTACTGGTTGTCAAACCTATCTTCAATGTCTCTCCGCTCCTCCGATAATCTCAGTGTGTGTATATATATATAAGTAATGTTACAATCTCATTTACCACCATCTCCCCTCTCTCCCCCCTCAGTGTGACGGAAAGCCACTCCTATTTACAGTACCAGTCGAAGGTTTGGACACACCCATTCAAGGGTTTTCATTTATTTGAGCTATTTTCTACATTGAAACATTAAAGAAAAACCCTTGAATGAGTAGGTGTGTCCAAACTTTTGACTATACAAAACATTAAGAACACCGACTCCTTCCATGACAGTCTGACTAGGTTAAAGCTATGATCCCTTATTGGGGTCCCTTGTTAAATCCACTTCAATCAGTGTAGATGAAGGGGAGGAGACGGGTTAAAGAAGGATTTTTAAACCTTGAGACCTTTGAGACATGGCTTGTTTATGTGTGCCATTCAGAGGGTGACTGGGCAAGACCAAAGATTGAAGTGCCTTTTGAACTGGGTATGGTAGCAGGTGCCAGGCGTATTGGTTTGTGTCAAGAACTGCAACGCTGCTGGTTGTTTCTTGCTCAACAGTTTCCCGTGCGTGTCAAGAATGGTCCACCACCCAACGGACATCCCAGCCAGATTGACACAACCTGCGGGAAGCGTTGGCGTCAACATGGGCCACCATCCCTTTGGAACGCTTTTGACACCTTGTAGAGTCCAAGCCCCGAGGAATTGAGGCTGTTTTGGGGGCAAAGTGGGGTGCAACTCAATATAAAGAAGGATGTGCCTAATGTTTAGAACACTCTGTGTATATCAAGTTATGTCATGGTGGCATGTAAGCTAACCGTGGGCTACTTCATTCTCTCCCTGTCAGTGCAATGGAGAGCCACTCCCTGCTCAACCCCAACCTCCAGAACAGTGAGGGGGTACTGTCCAGTTTCAGGACCACCTGGCAGGAGTTTGTAGAGGACCTGGGCTTCTGGAGGGTAAGTAGCACGTTGCAGCGTCACGGATGTTTAGCAGTGCAAGGAGACTGGGACTTTTGTTCTGTGACATGCCGTACAAGCGTTTCTTTTGTCGGATTGATTAAGCTAGGCATCTCCTGCTTAGCAACGGAACCTCTTTGCCAGAGACAGGAAGTTACACCGCAGACGTAGCCAATAAGGGGTCTTCAAATGACCATACTGTGTATAACCTGGTGTCTCAATTTTGGTGAAACTCACAATAAAGGCTGCTTTTCGAACTCTTGTTACAGGTGCTGCTACTACTGGTGGTTATCGCCCTGCTCTCCCTGGGCATCGCTTACTACGTCAGCGGGGTGCTGCCCTTCTCCGCCAGCCAACTGGAGCTGGTACACTGAGGAGGGAGAGAGGAACGGTCGGAACTGGGGCACAGATAGAGGAAGGAGGGGGTTTTAAAAAAAGAGGACAAGAATGGAAGGTTTGGGGAGATATGCAAGGAAGCACTGGGGTTTAGATTGTAAAGGGGTGGGTGGATGTTTTAACTTTTAGATTCACTCGCGCACACATACGTACTCGCATAATTCCAGCAAAACATTCCCTTTCCAACCGTGGAGACTACTCTTACCTTAACAATCCAGCCCATTCTAGCAGAGGGCGGAGTAATGCTTGTTCTCATGTGATGTCATTGTGATTGACATGACTAGCCAGGGCTTGTTGTCCATATGTGATAGTTAACAGTGGCTTTTCCCCAGCTGGGCCACGTCCCAATGATCTCTCATTCCTCCTAAAGTGTGCACGTGTTAACTTCCCTTCACTAATTTGAAAGGATATGACTGGTATATGAAATATGGCTAGAACTCCCACCCAGGCCTCCACCAATCCAATGCTTTTAGATTTGTGAGAAGGCGTGAATGAGTGTACACTTCAGGAGAAAGGAGATATTATTGGGCAGCACCCCAGAAGTCTGCATTTCCTGCATTTTGTACTATATATGTGCTCTATAACATTTGCTTTTAAACATTCTCAACGTGGCCCGTTATGAATGAGAATCCACATCATTTCATGTGTTAGTAATCCCTATGACAAAATAAATGACTAAATCAAACTAAATATTGTACAGTGGCGTGAATTTGTCACCGTTTTCTTTTTCTGGAATACTCACATGGCTTTTTAAAGAATAACCCTCAAAAAGAGAAAATATACAAATCTGTAAGTGCTGGAAAAAGTACCCCATTGTCATACTTGAGTAAAAGTAAAGATACCTTTTAATAGAAAATGACAAGTGAAAGTCACCCAGTAAAATACTACTTGAGTAAAGGTCTAGAAGTATTTGGTTTTAAATATACTTAAGTATCAAAAGTAAATGTAATTTCTCAAATGTAATTAAGTATCAAAAGTATAAATAATTTCAAATTCCTTATATTAAGCAAATCAGATGGCACCTTTTTTCTAGTATTTTATTTATTTCTGGATAGCCAGGGGCACACTCCAACACTCCCAACATCATTTAGAAACAAAGCAGGTGTGTTTAGTGAGTCGCCAGATCACCAGCAGTAGGGATGACCAGATGCTCTCCAGTGCGTGAATTTGACAATTTTCCTGTCCTGCTAAGCATTCAAAATGTAATGAGTACTTTTGGGTGTTTGGGAAAATGTACGGAGTAAAAAGTATATTTTCTTTAGGAATGTAGTAAAGTAAAAGTTGTAAAAAATATACATAATAAAGTACAGATACCCCCAAAAAAGTACTTTACACCACTGCAATTCTGACATGTGGTTTCATACTAATATTAAGTTACATAACTTTGCATATCTAATGTAGTTGACACTATTCGGGTTTATAAGAAGAGAAATTGTTGCGTTGTGGACCTTTTTCCTAATGTTGTCACAATACATATTTTTCTGTGTTATGTTCTGTAGTTTTCTATAGTTAGTTTTTTTGTATTGTTTTACTTCTATTTTGTTAAGTTCTATTCATGTTAATATTACTTCTTTTTTTTAAGTCCCTTTTTGTTTTAACGATTTACGCAACACAGTCAAACGGTCTTACAAAGACAATATTTTTGGTTTATTTCCATTCTTATTGTTAATAACACGTCTCACCCACACTTCAGTTCAGAATTTCCCTATTAATGATAATCAAGCTAGAACTATTGTGTGGAATTTTGCAAAGAGCAAAAATCCAACCGAAATCCAACCAAGTGTGTAGAGTTGGCCTGAGAGCCAGTCTGTTTCTGCTGTTTTGCCAACTCCTTTATGGAACTGTCATGCTGTTGCTTGATGATGACTGCAATGGAGTTGACAAGGGCACAAACAGATCTGGGACCAGGCTAGTGTAGATTTGCATGGGAATGGATGTGTCATGTCATGGTCCCTCTTCCAACTCCATGTCGAGTACACAATTAACTGTAGAGTAAGTAGCACCTTGATTGTGTGCCTTTTGAAAGAAAAATAAATACATGTTTGCTGCATTTTGTGTTCAGTTAGTTGACAGCTTGTTAAACAGCTGTAGGCTACCAAATAGAAAAACTTTGTTTTCTGAAGATTATTCCAAATATTCTGTTTTTCTGTAGTTTTTTTTGCCATGTCAACTGTAGTATATAAATACAAATAAAAGAGAATCAAATTATTACACAATTACCCTATTGCTAACAAAAGACACACAAATAAAACTAAATTGCACAAGAAGAGAACCTGATTTTTACACTATTGCACTTCAAACATGAAACACACAAACTAAATTGCACAACTAATTGCATTAGTACTGTACAAAGGTAGAGGTGCGCTATTTGATAGATTCCCCCCGCTCCCCCTACCTCTGGCTTCCAATAGGGAGACCTGATGTCAACCTACCACCGCCCACTCCCCATCTCGTACTTCTGAGTGGGAGACCTTCCCTGCCAAGCTCACAAACTAGAATCAGAGGGCCACCCTCGACAAGCTTTATCAACCACAGTCCCACACGGTGACATGATATCATTGACGTGACGTGCAAATGAGCGATAGAAAACCGATTGTGCAAATGTCACCATTTGGAAAATACAGCTCTGGAAAAAATGAAGAGACCACTGCAAAATGATCAGTTTCTCCGGTTTGACTATTTATAGGTATGTGTTTGGGTAAAAATGAACATTTTTGTTTTATTCTATATACTACTGACATTTCTCCCAAATTCCAAATAAAAATCTAACCACTTACTACTACACAACGTACACTTAGTATTACTTTCTTAGCTACAGTATACATATCTCCCTGGAATATTACATCATTTATGCAGCAACATACAATACATTTTTGGACTCACCTTGTGCTGTGCTCACTTGAACAGGAAGGTGATGTGGCAGTCCTTCATGGGCAAATTGTGTCCTTAAAGTCTGGCATTCTCTGGATTTATGGTGCTTTCAAGATAACTGGGAACTCTGAAAAACACAATGTTGAATCATGATGTTAGTGATCTTCAGGTCGGGGCTCTAGAAAGAGGCCAGAGTTCCCGACTTGGAATTCCGAGTTGGATGACCATTCAAAACATGTTTTCCCAGTCGGAGCTAGTTTTTTCCTAAGTTACCTGTTATCTTGAACTCACTGAAGTCTGAGATTTCACATTTCCGAGTGTCGTTGTTTTGAAAGCGGCAGAAATCATGCTGGATGGACAGCATGGCCAATGTTGAATGTTAATCCTTTTAAACTTGGAAAGGAGACCCTTAAACCCAGAATTGAACCACACATCCACTCTACTGACTAGCAGGCTAGTGATTATTTTGCAATGCTTGCAGTTAGCCACTGATTCCTTCCAAACCACTCATTGTTGGGGCCTCTCGAGTAGCTCAGCAGTCTAGAGGTGTCACTACAGACCCAGGTTCAATCCCAGGCTGTGTCACAGCTGGCCGCGTCCAGGAGACCCGTGAGGTGGTGCACAGTTGGCCCAGCGTCGTCCGGGTGAGGGGAGGGTTTGGCTGGCTGGGATGTCCTTGTCCCATCGCGTTCTAGCAACTCCCTGTGGCGGGGCGGGCGCATGCATGCTGACCTCGTTCACCAGCTGTACAGTGTTTCCTCCAACACAGTGGTGCAGCTGGCTTCCAGGTATTAGCGATTTCCAACTTGTTGTGTTGTGTGTAATGTTTATGGCCGATGATCACCAATACATTTTATCTGTAATTTCTCTTCATATCACAAGGATTCAAAAGGATTTGCCAGTAGATTGACTTGATTCATCATGATGACTGCTAGCTAATATTTTGAAAGTGTGATGTTGACATGTCCAATCAAAGCTACTGTAGAGATAGTGTGATTTGACATTTTATTTGTAGCCAATGACTTGAGCCTTCTTAGATGGGCACTTCTAATGTTACTCTATGGCAGCAGCCAAGGGGCTTGAATCTTCGAGCTCTCCCTGTAGATATTGCGTTGACGTAGTGTCCCCATGAGTGACAGAACACTGAGCCAATCACGGCGCAACTAGAGAACATTACCAAACTCTAAGCGTCGTATTTTCCGCTGGCTGCCCAACCACCACAGAAAGCACTGAGCTGTTCGGGCGGCGGGCGGCGGCGGCGGTCTACTAGCCACCACCGATCCCTTTTTCCTTTTCTGTTCGTTTGGTTTTATTGGTTGCACCTGTCCCTTATTTTGTTTCTTGATTTATGTCTATTTAAGCCTGTTAGGCCCGTGCGGGATTATTTTCTGTTAGTCGGGGTGTGCGTGTTTGTGGTCCTGTCCGTCAGTGCCCTGTGTTGGGTCGGACTATTTTTCTGTCTGTTTATCGCCTATGGTTTTTGGCGTTCGTGTGGGAATCCCAATAAAGACGGTTTTCCCCAGTATCCTCTGCTCTCTGCAATTGACTCTGCACCCACCACTCCAGGCTATTGTGACAGCTAGGCTGAAACACCTGCATTTGGGAGCTGCCTTATTCAAGAAAGCAAAAAAGAGACCATGTTTGTACGCAGCTTTATTAACTCAAAGATTAGTCATTTTTTTTACATTGTTTCTCAAACTGATACATGACACGTATTAATGCCAAAATAACATTCAAAACATGCAAAAAATGGGTTTATATATGCACACAGTGGACTTCTTACTTATTTTTTTTTTAGCTAAACAGAGCCCCACCTGTTTTGAGCCCCACCTGCCCTGAATGATGGGGCACCACTGTATACACCCTATATGTTTAATAAAATCAGCTATATGCATTGAGCTTGTCTGACGCTTTAAGCTTGATGAAATAAGACAAATGCCTCAAGAGGACGCCAGAGATCTAGATAAGCAGAATTAAAAAACTTCAGCTGACTCAACTACTCTCCCGCTCCAGCTGGCTTTCTAAGATTCTGCCATTACTCTCCTGAAGTTGCGCTACGCTAGGAGTCAGCAACCCTTCTCATGTTGAATACCAATGTATCCAATGTATTTCTACCGATCTGCATGCCAGTTATGGTTTTCATATGCACATTTTTGTGAAACAGTTTCATTAACTTATAATGAAGTCTTCGTATCTCACAATCATTGCCATTGCCATCTATGTAAAAATAGCCTACATAAAGCCAACAAATAAAAGCATTGCAGCCTTCAGGTAGAAAATATAATGATTTTTTTTTTAAATAAACATTGTATTAACTATTAAGTTGGTGGCAACATTGTATAAAATATTCTGGGCCCTCAGTTTCCCAGGACAGACACAGCTGTTGGCTATTTGCGTAAGGGATAAGAAGCTCACCGGAGTACCGGCACCTCATATTTTCTATGGCTTGAGCTTCTGTTTCTCTTATAGAATATTAGCGAAAAAGCATTGTGGAGTCCCTGCACCTTATATAAACAGTACCAGCACCCAAAATGAGTACCGGAACCTATTCCAGTAAAAGTCACGCACTGATAAAAAGTAATCACGTGGGCCTATTTATTTACGTTTCCAATGGATCAAGGCATAACTTTATCGAAACAAGACAGCTGGGAAAAAAATAAAAAATACATTGAGGATCTATTATAATTATCAATGGATGTAAAAAACAAGGCTTCCTTTGATTGCTGTTTGAGGTGAAGAAAACATTACTTTGAGAAATACTATCAGTTCCCCAAATGGGCACATTTATATGCCTTCATTTACGCCAGGCCAGGCAGCCTATAGGTCTACTTCTATGCGTGCGCGTCCTTGCTCAATACTGACAGGAGCACTCCAAACAAAAGACAATGACTAAATTGACAAATCTTGTTTCTCACAAGTGTAGCATATGTTGTTCACTCTGAAAACAATGTGTCCACTCAGACAATGAGAAGGGGAAGACTGGAATAATAATATTGAATGCATTCAAATAAATGACCGTAACCAAAGTAACAACATTGTAGATTAGAAATGATAGGAATTAAAGGTAAATGTACTACTGGTGACATATGTTATGGGGAATTGATATACACTAACAAGCAAAGCAAACAATTGACACAATGAAGTTATGAAACAACCATGTCAAAACACTACAAGTCATTCATATGGAACACTGTTTGGGTTGTAGGCCTACCGTGTCAAAACCATATATATAGATATATATACAACCTAATACAGGGCCTTCAGAAAGTTTTCATACCCCTTGACTTGTTTTACATTTTGTTGTGTTACAGCCTGAATTCAAGTCGAATAAAAAAAATACACAAATCTCACCCATCTACACATAATACCCGACAATGACAAAGTGAAAATATGTTCTATTGAAATATTGAATTTACATAAGTATTCACACCCCTCAGCATGTTAGAATCAACCTTTTCCTGTGATTACAACTGTCTTTCTGGTTAAGTTTCTAAGAGCTTTGCACACGTGGATTGTAAAATACTTGCACATTATTATTTTTACTCTTCAAGCTCTATTCCATTTATTCTTATCCTAAAAAAACTCCCTAGTCCTCACTGGTGAAGAGCATACCCATAACATGATGCAGCCACCACCATGCTTGACAATATGTTGAGTGGTACTCAGTGATGTGTTGTGTTGGATTTGTCCCAAACATAACGCTTTTGTATTCAGGACATAAAGTTAAATTCTTTGCCAAATTTTTTTGCAGTTTTACTTTAGTGACATATTTCAAACAGGATGCATGTTTTGGAATATAGTTATTCTGTACAGGCTTCCTTCTTTACAATGTGTAATTTAGGTATGTTTTTAAAACCATGTCTATCTTTATATGGCGTGAATCTGAAGACATCGCCACATTTCATATGCCAAAGCAAAACCCGTAGTCAAAGCCCCCAGAGACCTGACCACGGCAGCTGAAGACGACTGTAGGCCTACCTCATCCAAACAACCAAGGCTTGAGTTTAATCGTTCAGGAGGACAGGCTTTAACCCAGGATAGCTGAACAAGCATAGAATCAGGAATTAGAATAGTAATTGTGTAGTGAACACGATGGGAGACAGAGAGCTGGTTTCAAGCGCAGGGCGCAGCAGGTGTTTATTTGTAAAGGACCACAGGAGGAGGCAGGTAGCTGGGTCCAGGGGCAGGCAGAAGGTCATACACAGGGGGTCCAAAAAGGCAACAGTTCAGGCAGGGAAAGGGCTAGTGACGTCGTCCGGGAGATCAGGCAATGGGTTGATAACAGGAAATCCGATAGGCAGGAAATAGGCGTCGTTAGTGAGGCAGGCCAAAGCTATCATACAAGGGAGGATTAAATTACGGGAAAACCATAGCTCCAAAAAGGAGTGTCACAAAACAAACAATACCTCACAATGATGGGGTGCAAAGAACTGAACTAAATAGTGTGTGATAATGACATACAGGTGTGTGAACAGGTGATTGGGATCTGGAGAGTGAGCTGCGTTCAGGGGATCTACGTGTTTGAGAGTGTGAGTTGGAAGCAGACGTTACAAATTGAGTAAGATCTCTATGTGAACAAGCTTGGAGCTGGGTATGTAGTAGAGGAAATCCTGCCCTTTTCCATGGTAGAATATTTCATTATTAGGTTACTTATTTGGTGTATAGGCCTACATCTTATTTTCAACGACAGAGTTGTACCATGTCAGCTCGGGGATTTGAACATCTTTTTTACTTCCCCCCCCCACACACACACACACAAAAAAGAAACCACTAACCAAACAAATATGAACTGCAAAATAGTTTATTAATAATCTAGATGGAAGGTTTTCTCTAAAAAGTATTTCAGGGATGTGGGGGAAGAGGGGGCTCATAGGCCTACTCAAGGTTTAGCTTAGAAGGGTGGATCAAGGAATGGAGGGATAGAGGGGTTCGGGGATTGGGCGGGGAGAAAGACGGATCAGGGGAGTAGCGGCCCGACTCTGACCCTGCTCTTGCAGGGCTACTGCTCCCACTGGGGAAGACTGGGTTTATGTGGTGAGTGGTTGAGAACCCCCCTGCTGGCCGGTGCAGGTAGTGTGGTGGGGGGGACATATAGGCTGCCATCTGCATTTGCATGGCCTGGAGGACCCAGGGGTTATACATCGCTGCTTGCATCCATGCCATCTGGGCCTGAGCCATCTGGGCATACAGGGCCTGGGCTTGAACCTGTTGGGATTGGGCCTGATGGGCTTGGGCCTGGTGGGCATTTAGGGCCTGAGCTTGGAACTGCTGGGCTTGAGCCTGATGGGCCTGAGCTTGTGCTAGGTGGGCATTTCGGGCCTGGGCTTGTGACTGGTGGGCTTGGTGTGCCTGGGCCTCATTTGCCTCTTCGAACTGGGCCTTGGCTATACAAAGCTGGTGGTTGATGGAGGGTGTGAAGACCAAAGAGTGGGCTAGGTGGTAGGGGCAGGCATCGGGGGTGGCCACAGGGGGACCTGGGGCTGGTCCAGCTGGTCCTGGTGCCCTGTCGAAAGGGTTGGGGTTGAGCCTCACCCAACCATGGCCTATGGGAGTGATGCTTCGACTACTACCGCTGTGTCCGTCATGGGTGGTGGTAGGCCTGGACGTCGGCGAAGATGCCCCAGCCACAGAGGCCGTTGGTGGGTTTGGGGAGGAGGAGGCTGGGGCTGTGGTGGGAGCCGGGGTGGAGTAGGTGTAATAGGGGTTAGGGCCTGTGCAGGGGTGGATGGGTTGGAGTAGGAGCAGGAGGGGGCTGGGGTGGGGTAGGACAAGGTAAAGGACGGGGCTGGCGAGGAGGCTGGAGCCGGGGTGGATGTGGATGGGGTGTGGGAGGAGGAGGGTGTGACCAGCAGAACGGTCTTATTCTGGTTAACAGCCGAGCTGATCTTGGCAACCAGGTCCTTGGCAGCTAGCGAGAGCTGCTCCTTCTCCTTCTTCTCATCCTTCTCGGCCTGGCCGTCCCGGGTCTCAGCTTTACTGGTAACGGGAGGGCTAATGGGAGTAACAGGAGGGTCGGGCTGACGGGGAGGACCAGGGATGACCATGACAATCTCCACATCGTCCTCCTCCACCGCTTCCACCTCTGCAACCACCGGTACCTTGATCTTCTTCAGTAGGTTCTCCTGGTGCTGTCTGAAGCTGTGATGGTAGTACATGGACAACTGGAAAACATAAGACAGGCATTGAGATGAGATCGGGCCTATTTGTAAATCCTAGAGATTGTGACAGTGAGTTATGATTGTGAGCCGTAAATAGCCTATATGATGATAGTGTAGGTAGGCTTTATGTCCCAAATGACACCATGTCCCCTATGTAGTGCACTACTTTTGACCAGGACCCATAAGGGGAGAGAAGGAACCATAAATGGAATAAATAGAGTGCCATTTGTGACAAAAACATGTAACCACATTGGTAATGCATTGCTAATAGATTTAGGCCAATTAATGTTTTTGATCAATTAGGCCATACCTTTGAGGTGGGGGTAGCTGAGGAGAGCTTTTGAAAACCGTAGAGGATCAGTTGTTGGTCGAATCCTGCCATGGTGACACATGGGAGAGTAGGTTGGAATCCTGTTCGCTGCAACACCTCCTTGGTGAACCGTTCCTCATCGAGAAGCATGTAAATGCCATTCTTGTCCCATGTGGCCGACTTGAACAAATCCGAATCCACTATTTTCCACAACCTCGTAGGGAAATCTTGATTGAAGAAGGAATTGCTCAGTTTCACTATTTGTTCGTGGTCAAGGCGAGGCCTCTTCCGATATTTGAGCATCTGTCGAGCGTTTTCCTCCAGAAGGTAGCTAAGATCTACGTCAGTGCCAATCGCGGAAGTCTCAGCTTCAACATCTCGTACCCTCGTACTGTTGTGCCGTTTGTGAACCGTTAGGTCTATGCCTAACACTCTTGGAGATGCACTCATGCTGTCACTATTTAGCTGTTGTGATTGTTCCGCTAAATTATTCGTGGCCATATTTTTGGCAAGCAAGCCGAAAAGTTTATATTGCTTCACAGGTACTTCTCAATAACAGAAAACACGATTGCTGTCGTCATTAATTTTAAATGTAGCACTTATTTTTATGGACATCATAGAAACTCAATGGCAACGAGGTGACATCATAATGCGCTTTAAACCAAGGTGAATTCGCGCGCGCAAACAATCCAAACAACGGTCAAGGCTCGAAAAGAAAATCTGATTAGTCTCCACTCAGAATATCAATCGTTGACATCCGAGTGGCTCCCTCAGCGCGCTTTAAAACAACCAATGTAAGTGGACATAGCTCTCACTATTGTGCATGCTTTCCTTTGAGGCGGTTTATTGAATGGTTGATTCAAAGAAACAGAACGAAACTCCCGCCCTACCACAATAAAGAAAAAACACACACACAAAAATATTGTTGGACCAGTATTTATGTTTAGAATAGCTTCGGAGTTCTTTGGCGTCTATGATTTTACTTTTACGTATGACTCGCGTCTCACTGTGACTCGTTGCTAAATGTTTTGTGTGTTGGCATTGGTTACTAAAAAAGTTCGCATTGTGACGTTTTTAATATGTATGAAGCATGCAGCTTTCAAGTGAATTCCATCCATCAATCATTCTTTATCAACCTGCAAGGCGCACAGACAAAAACTTGCATGAGCAAAGAGTAACGGATTTTTCCCACTACCGTGCCCTCATACATACAACTAGAAGATGACGAGCAGGAGATCAGCGCGAATATATCGACGCGGTCTCCCCCAGTGTCTCCCTCCGCGTCCCCTGTAGAGGAGTCGGGGGACGAGAACTTCTCCGCGGAGCGTCCATGCTTCAAAGAGCGGGCAGACACGATCCTCACGCTCACCCTGGTTGCCAAGGCTGCCAAGAGGCTTCGTCTGGACCAGGGAAATGTGAGAATATGTTGTGTTTATTTGCTGTCTGTATGCTGAATGCTTTTATTGTTCACCTGCATGGGGACTGGATATATAAGCTATTTCGTTAACACCTTCCTATTATTGAGTTGCTCTCAGAACAGACTCAATTCGTCAGGGCTTGGACTCTACAAAGTGTCAAAAGCGTTCCACAGGGATGCTGGCCCATGTTGACTCCAATGCTTCCCGCAGTTGTGTCAAGTTGGCTGGATGTCCTTTGGGTGGTGAACCATTCTTGATACACACGGGAAACTGTTGAGCGTGAAAACCCCAGCAGCATTGGATTTAACAAGCTGACAATAAGGGATCATAGCTTTCACCTGGATTCACCTGGTCAGTCTATGTCACGGAAAGAGCATGTGTTCCTAATGTTTTGCAAACTCAGTTCAGTACTTTTGACGATAATATGTTGCCATTTGGGGCGCAGCCTTGGCTAAAGTAGGCCTACAATGCAAAACATATTTTTGAAAGATTTAGCCATGTTTCAGTTGTACATGGTCCCTGTAAAACCAATTTAATGTATACAAATTCCTTTCAGGGACAGAACCTGCCACTGCAACCCACCAGGCCGATCGGGGAGACTCTGTGCCACTGCCACCCTGCCCTGCCGTGGCTTCCCTGGGAAACTCTGGATGCCGGTGGAGACCGACCTGATGAAATCAGAGCGGGAGGTGAGGGAGAGATAAAGAGGGATGGATGGCTGGATGGATGGAGAGATAAAGAGAGAGGGATGGATGGATGGAGAGATAAAGAGAGAGGGATGGATGGATGGATGGATGGATGGAGAGATAAAGAGAGAGGGATGGATGGATGGAGAGATAAAGAGAGAGGGATGGATGTATGGAGAGATAAAGAGAGAGGGATGGATGGAGAGATAAAGAGAGAGGGATGGATGGATGGAGAGATAAAGAGAGAGGGATGGATGGATGGATGGAGAGATAAAGAGAGAGGGATGGATGGATGGAGAGATAAAGAGAGAGGGATGGATGGATGGAGAGATAAAGAGAGAGGGATAGATGGAGAGATAAAGAAAGAGGGATGGATGGATGGAGAGATAAAGAGAGAGGGATGGATGGATGGATAGAGAGAAAGAGAAAGGAGAGAAAATTCATTGTATATACAAGTGCCAGAAAAAACCTGTATGTTGCCATTGACAAGGAGATCTCCTTAAGGAGATTCTGGAGATGGCTCCCCCATAGCTGTTTATCAACAAGAGAATGTGCGGTATCTACTGACAGTTTAGCTTGTATGGACAGTTTAGCCTGTATGGACAGTTTAGCCTGTATGGACAGTTTAGCCTGTATGGACAGTTTAACCTGTATGGACAGTTTAGCCTGTATGGACAGTTTAACCTGTATGGACAGTTTAGCCTGTATGGACAGTTTAGCCTGTATGGACAGTTTAGCCTGTATGGGCAGTTTAGCCTGTATGGACAGTTTAGCCTGTATGGGCAGTTTAGCCTGTATGGACAGTTTAGCCTGTATGGACAGTTTAGCCTGTATGGACAGTTTAGCCTGTATGGACAGTTTAGCCTGTATGGACAGTTTAGCCTGTATGGACAGTTGAGCCTGTATGGACAATTTAGCCTGTATGGACAGTTTAGCCTGTATGGACAGTTTAGCCTGTATGGACAGTTTAGCCTGTATGGACAGCTTAGCCTGTATGGACAGCTTAGCCTGTATGGACAGCTTAGCCTGTATGGACAGTTTAGCCTGTATGGACAGTTTAGCCTGTATGGACAGTTTAGCCTGTATGGACAGTTTAGCCTGTATGGACAGTTTAGCCTGTATGGACAGTTTAGCCTGTATGGACAGTTTAGCCTGTATGGACAGCTTAGCCTGTATGGACAGTTTAGCCTGTATGGACAGTTTAGCCTGTATGGACAGTTTAGCCTGTATGGACAGTTTAGCCTGTATGATTTCGATAAGATGTACGGTTCGGTAAGATGTACGGTTCCCGTGATTGTGGGGAACGTGGTGATCGAGAACAACGCCACGAGCGGCCCAGTAAGCCCTGCTTGGGACGGCGCTCAGAGCGTAAGCAAGGTAATTCATGCGCACACATTTTTATTTGTGGAAAAGAAGATTCCCACAGGGCACCAACGTGAAATAGACGTTGAATTGACGTCTGTGCCCAGTGGGTTGTTGATTTCATGTTTAGCTACAGCGTAATGGAATGTTAAAAAACGACACCCTAATAATCAAATGAATCAGTATGTCCCAAATGGCACCCTATACCCAATATAGTGCACTACTTTTGACCAGTCCAGTCACAATTAAAGTACTATAAAGGTGATTGGGATCTTTATATAAGATCAGACATAAGATCTGATCATCCTTAGCAAATATCTTCTGTGCTTTGTGAGATCGTAATACTGAGTGTTCTCTCTCCCCCCCCCTCCATCTTTCGCAATGTCTTTATTGTGTTTCTTTCAGTACAGACCTTCTCTCCGTTCTCCCCCCCCCTTTCTTCTAGCTTGTGTATTTCCTCAATCGTTACTTCCAGCGGAGCCGCGTTGAGCTTCTCTCACTGGCAACGCATCGTATTGCAGCGAAGCACAATGAGCTGTCTGTACCAGCCATCAGTACCACCACCACTACCCCCTGGACCAGCTACGATGCCCCGAAGTCGGCCTCCCCCCTCTCTCCCATCCATCCACCACCACCACCACTACCCCCTGGACCAGCTACGGACCATCCAGCTACGATGCCCCGATGTCGGCCTCAGCCTCTACCCCCCTCTCTCCCATCCACCACCTACTGAGCCAATGGATCCAGTGGAGATACCCCAGCGAACAACGCTCTCTCCCCAGGCTTGGGTGACCGTAGCCAGGCTAGTGAGACTGGAGTGGCCTCTATGATGGATGCCAGCACCATGACTGTCATCCAGTCTCTGCCCACGTTTGGTGAGGATTCCCGGGCGCAGCTCTGGCTATCGATGGCCTCCCCCTGCATGTCTCACTTCAAGCCGCTCTACAGAAAGTCTATGATGGCCCTCTCAGCACAGCAACACAAAAGAGCCGACATACCTTCCTTTCCCTCCTCTTCCTCCTCCTTCGCTCTCGTTCTCACTCCACTTCAGCCCTGCGCTAAGTGTGGCTACATCCAGGGGGCTACAGCCCACAATCTCCACTGCTGGCCCAAAGAGGGGAGACTAGGCCAGGGACGCTACCACCTTCATCGCCCATCCCGCATATACTCTCACAAAGATACATAGGCACATCTAGATTGATAAATGAAGATACCCTGCATTATATGTGGCTGTTTCTCTCTTTGTCCAAACATTGTTCACATTATACTGCATCAACCAGCTGCAGTATTATGGCTGCATCTCTCTATTCTATTCCCTGTGTGGACACTACTTTCAACCAGAGCCCTATAGACCCTGTTTAAAAGTACTATGCTTGTATTCGTTTAGACTGCACTTTGTTTGCCAACAGGGGGCAGTAGAATCATACCATCGCACGCACACACACACACACACACACACACACACACACACACACACACACACACACACACACACACACACTATTACATTACAACAGCCACTTGTATAAGTGTTTATGTTGTGTGAGTTTAGGGTTGCGTCCCAAATGGCACCCTATTCGCTATATAGTGCACTACTTTTAACCAGGAACAATAGGGCCCTTGTCAAAAATGTTATATAAATTCAAGTCATTATATAGGGCTTCACAAACACACACACACACACACACACAAACAGGTCTGAGTCTGGAGATGAGCTAATGTTGAAAGCCACAGGTACACAAACAGAGCCTTGTAGTCTGAGGGTAAAGTGCTTAACCACAACCTCTCTCTCTCTCTCTCTCTCTCTCTCTCTCTTTCTCTCTCTCTCTCTCTCTCTCTCTCTCTCTCTCTCTCTCTCTCTCTTTCCCTCTCTCTAAAAGAACAGGACAAAGGACAACGTTTTTCCAGACAGATCAATAACTGTGTGTATCTGTGTGTGTGGGTGGTCCCACAGGACAAAAGAGAGACGCAGAGGAGCCAAACCAAGCACATTAAGTGTGTGGCCATCTTGTAAGCTATGTCTCTGTCCATACTGGTCTCATACACTAGACTTGACATAGTAAACGTAAATCCGGGACACCCAAATTAATATGATATGTTAAGTTTGGTACGGTTAAATAAGACAGAAGGTTACTTAAGGCAAAAACGAAAGTAGGGTGGTTGATCATTTTAGCCAATTAGCTACTTAGCGACTGCTTACTACTTTTTAGCTACATTGCAACTACTTAGCATGTTAGCTAACCCTAACCTTAACCCTTTAACCTACTTCCTAACCGTAATGTAAGCCAGCTAGCAAACATTAGCCACCTAGCCACCCCTAGCTAACGTTAGACGCAACAAATTGGAATTCGTAACATGTTGTACGTTTTTCAAATTGGTAACATATTGTATGAACGGCAATTCACTGACATGAATACTGATATGAAATGGATGATGGACATCCACAAATTAATACGTACCATACGAAACGTAACATTTGATACTAAATGGCGTGATCTCAGATTTACATACAGAATAATACGAAATGCTCTGAGACCATGTTGCTCTGTCTGCTGTATCTCATTTGGGTGATAACAAGCAGTGTCTGTAATATTGATTTTTAGAGGGCAGACGGGGGAGGAGTGTGTGTAGTTAGAGAGAGGAGGGAGAGGCAGAGTGATAGAGAGAAAGGAAGGGAGGGATAGTATGCAAGAGAGACAGGGCCAGATAGAGATTAAGAAGGAGAGAATGAGACAGAGAGAGGGAGAGGAAGGGTAGGAGAGAAAGATGGTCTTTCTTCTATCAACAGATAATGAAGTGTGTTAAAAGAAGAATGTGTGTGTGCCTGGCACCATTTGACTCTGGAAGTGAGGGAGGGAGAGAGAGAGAGAGAGAGAGAGCTGTTAAAGAGAGGCTTTGTGTGGTGAGAGCAGGGTTGGGGAGTAAATTATTACATGTAATCAGTTACATGTAATCTTATTACAAAAAAAGGAACTGTAATCGGTTAAAGTTAATTCACGTTAACGTTTGTGTGAAAATATACATCATGACACCTTTCAATTACATTCAAATTCAGCATTGACAAAAAGGGCACGTTTAAGTTTGTTCCACGTGAGCGAGTCTGACCAGAAGTCAGAGATCACTATGATGACACACCACATCCGTTTGATGGATTTTGGTTGTCTTCTTCTAATTCCTCTTAGGGGGAAAGTAATCCAAAAGTAATCTGATTACGTTACTGAGTTTGGCTAATCCAAAAGTTACATTACTGATTACAATTTTGGACTGGTAACTAGTAACTGTAAAGGATTACATTTAGAATGTATCTTACCCAACCCTGGATGAGAGTAGGATGGACAAGAGCAGAGAGACTAGAGAGAGTCAAAGAGAAGTATAGAGGTACAGTATATAGAGAGAGGGAAACTGGCAGGGAGAAAAGGAAGGTAGAGCTGGGGATATTATTAAAAGGAAGGCGGGAGAAGGGAAGGAGAAATTGTGTGTGAGAGGTAGAAAGAGAGAGGGGGAGTGTAGAGGCAGTGTGTTTAGGCATAGGGGTTGAGAGATAAAAAGAGAGATAAAGACAGAGTGAGAGACAGAAACTGAAAGAACATACAAAGAAAGCAGCACATATCAAGGGTGGAAATTATTACATGTAATCAGTTACATGTAATCTGATTACAAGTAGTCCAAGAAGTAATCATCTAGGTTTTCAAAGTATCTGTAATCTAATTACAACATTTTTGCTGGTAACATAACCAATTAGTTGTTTTTGTTTGTAATCAGATTAAATGTAATCAGATCTCCAACTCTCTAACTCCCATCTCTTGTCTATCCTCCTTCTTTCCTCCTTTTCCCTTTCTCTTTTGTAATTCATACCCTCCCTTACACCTTCTTTGTCTCCTTCCCTCTATTTATATGTTTTCCCTCTCTCTAGTCAGCTACTAGTTACAAACAGGAAGTGTTTTTTTACGAGAACATGCCCCTGGCTCCCTTTCTATTTCTTTTCTAGTTTCAGCAGTGGCGGACTGTGTGTGTGGTGCTGACAGAGGGGTTTTCTCCTTCTCTGCTGGCGCCCCCCTCCTACACACACACACACACACACACACACACACACACACACACACACACACACACACACACACACACACACACACACACACACAGCACCCTTCCTTTTATATCTTTGTTATATTCTGGTTGCCTGGCAGCATATTTCCTTTCTTTCTACCACACGCTCATTAATTATTCTCTCTCTCTTGTTTTTCTTCTGGGTCTCTCTCTTTTGTTTCTCTTCTGGGTCTCTCTCTCTCTTGTTTCTATTCTGGGTCTCTCTCTCTTGTTTCTCTTCTGGGTCTCTCTCTCTTGTTTCTCTTCTGGGTCTCTCTCTCTTGTTTCTCTTCTGGGTCTCTCTCTCTTGTTTCTCTTCTGGGTCTCTCTTTCTCCTTCCCTCTTTCTCCTTCCCTCTTTCTCTCTCTCCACTCCCTGTATTCCTCATCCCTCCTTTCTGGACTGCATGGGCAAACGCGAGTAGTTATGGACGACACAGTGTGACTCTCTGACAGCTGGAGAGAGTAAGAGAGCCTTGTTTCTTGCTCCAGTGTAATTCAGTGATGGCCAGTGTACTACCACAACTTGTTACACCCCCCAACCATTATTAGTTTAACTTCCTCTTTAAATTGCCTATTGAATGATGATCTGTGATAATGGGCTATAGTGGTTTAATGGGGTTGTGACTTGTAGGGACAGTAGTTGCACTATTGAATCTGTGTGTGCAGTGAGAGAATGTGAATTAAGGCATAAAGGCCACTTGGTTGTAGGTTGTGACTTCTTGGGCAACAGTGACAGCATTGAACTGTGTGTAGAGAATACCAAGCCAGTGTCATTGTAGCACTAAGGCCACTAGGGGGCATTGTGATTTTATGATTTTTAGCTGTTGAAGAAGCAGCAGCTGTTCTGTGTTTGGTTTGGACCTCAGGAAGAACACGACAAAATACAAAACACTTATGGCCAAGTATTTATTATACAGAACACTAATGGACATCCTATCACAGAGTTAAAAGTGTGGCTGTTGAGGCTGGTTACAAGCTGTAACCAGCCTCAAAGATATATGAGACAAGCTTTCTTTCTAATCTATGACAATGAGATGATTTGTGTTTGCAATATGTTTGCTTGTATGATGGCTACACATAGCCTGGGTGTCAGTATTGTTTCTGCTCTCTTGCCAACTCTTTATGGAATTCCCATGCTAGACAATGACAATGGAGAAGGCAAAAGCACAAACAGATCTGGGGCCAGGCTAGGATCAAATGGTATTGTGTTTTGATGATTTGGGTTTATTCGACTTGACTTGTTTTACATTTAACCCGTTCCTTGTGGGAATGGGATGATTGTAGTAGGAGCAGAACACATGCAGACAATCATCCTGGGATTACAACAACTGTTGAGATTATCTAGTCAAATAAACTGTTGTCACTTTAACTCTCAATCATAATCTGTTGGTTTGGTTACAGAGACAGATTATAACTAAATGGAATTAGAATTGGGTCATTATGGCAGAATAAAATTGGGTCATACTTAACATTGGAGTGTGATTTTCTCTATTGTAAAATAATGTGTGTGTGTGTGTGTGGGCGTGCGGGATGTAACCTCTGTTTAACAACGTTTCACACCTCTAACCTCTTGAAATAAATATGGCACACACACACCGTCTTCCACCTTACACACACACACCGTCTTCCACCTTACACACACACACCGTCTTCCACCTTACACAAACACACCGTCTTCCACCTTACACACACACACACACACACACACACACACACACACACACACACACACACAAACACACAGTCCCCTCTTCCTTCCTGTCCCGGTGGCACAATGTAGCTCCTCTCTAAAGAATGCCAACAATGTCCCGAATGATCATGGGGGCACACACACACACACACACACACACACACACACACACACACACACACACACACACACACACACACACAGCGTAGGAAAACAGTTGGATAGGTCATCTGTTACATCACAGCTTCCCCTCTCTCCTCCCAACAACATTCCCCTCATTTCCCACCTTGTTCCTAAAAACACCCTCTCTGCCTAACTTCCACACCCGTACACTTTGTTCCTAAAAACACCCTCTCTGCCTAACTTCCACACCCGTACACTTTGTTCCTAAAAACACCCTCTCTGCCTAACTTCCACACCCGTACACTTTGTTCCTAAAAACACCCTCTCTGCCTAACTTCCACACCAGTACACTTTGTTCCTAAAAACACCCTCTCTGCCTAACTTCCACACCCGTACACTTTGTTCCTAAAAACACCCTCTCTGCCTAACTTCCACACCCGTACACTTTGTTCCTAAAAACACCCTCTCTGCCTAACTTCCACACCCGTACACTTTGTTCCTAAAAACACCCTCTCTGCCTAACTTCCACACCCGTACACTTTGTTCCTAAAAACACCCTTTCCTCCCCCTCTGTCCCATATACACCCGTACCATTTCCTGCCCTCCTTCCCTCCCTCCCCTCCATCGTCACTGGGTGAGGTCTCTATGCCAGACGTCACTAGGAGAGTTAATGTCACCCAGCGAGAGGTGGGCGTGACTCCCTGTGATGTTGGTGGAAACGTGATGGACATTCTTTTCTTTACTCCCTCTCTCTCTCCCCCCTCTAACTCTGTCTCTGTCTCTCTCTCTCCCCCCTCTAACTCTGTCTCTGTCATTTCTCTCTCTCTCTCTCTCTCAAAATTAAATTCAAAGGGCTTTATTGGCATGGGAAACATATGTTTGCATTGCCAAAGCAAGTGACATAGATCATAAGCAAAAGTGAAATTAACAAAGACAAATGAACAGTAAACGTTACACTCACAAAAGTGGAATAGAGACATTTCAAATGTCATATTATGTCTCTACACAGTGTTGTAACGATGTGCAAACAGTTAAAGTACCAAAGTGACCATAAATCAACGTAAATATGTGTCTCTCTTTATCCGTTCGGTCAACTAAGGAATGTCCCTAGTGTAATTATCTCCAGCGTGACCATGGTACTGCCGACAGCCACTTTGATTGCACAGGGCCTGTATTCAAAAAGTGTTTCAGAGGAGGAGTGCTGATCTAGAATCAGGTCCCTCCGATGCCCATGTCATCTTTTCCATTCTGATCTATCATTAAGGCACAATCAGAATCAGATATATTTCTATTTTTCTTCAGTGAGACAATGCCCTATTTCCTCTAAAATGTCATTGCTAGTCTAGGCATTTTACAGTTCATAGACCTAGCCAGCCTAGTCAATCTTTTTATTTTAGCCCTTTTTCTCCCCAATTTTGTGATATCCAATTGGTAGTTACAGTCTTGTCCCATCGCTGCAACTCCCGTACCGACTCGGGAGAGGCGAAGGTTGAGAGCCACGCATCCCCCTGAAACACGACCCTGTAAAGCCGCACTGCTTCTTGACACAATGCCCGCTAAACCCGGGAAGCCAACCTCCGCCTCTCCGGAGTCCATAAGGGCAGCGATGGGACAAGACTGTATGCACAAGTCAGCGTGCATGCGCCCGGCCTGCCACAAGGAGTTGCTGGAGAGTGATGGGACAAGGACATCCTGGCTGGCTAAACCCTCCCCTAACCCAGACAACGCTGGGCCAATTGTGCCCCGCCTCATGGGTCTCCCAGTCGCGGCCGGCAGCAACACAGCCCGGGATCGAACCCGAGTCTGCGATGCAGTGCCTAAGACCGATCAGTCAATATTAACCCCTATCTGAGATTTGATCTGAAGAAAAAAACGAGCCATAGTGTTTGATGTCTGTGATATGGGATTTCCTTGTAGGTTTTAGTTGAGTAAAATATTTTTCTTCCTCTTCCTCCTACTCGCCCCCAACTCCTCCTCTTCTCCTCCTTCTCCTTCCTTCTAATCCAACCCTCTTCGCCCTGTTTCTCCACGTGCTCTCCCTTTCCGCCTTCCCTTCCTCATCCTCCTCCTCCATCTTTTCTGGTTGGTGTTCAATTTCACAGTTGGGGGAGCAGGGAATGAGGGGCGGAAGGTCAGCATGTGTGTGTTTTTGGGGGAGGCTCATAATTGTGTCTTTCTGCTGATTTCATAGGAACAGAACGTAGTGTTGAAGGCATAGACCCTAATTGTTCCTCTCTATCTCTCTCTATCTCTCTCTCTCTCTCTCTCTCTCTCTCTTTGTTCCCCTCTTCCACTCTTCTGCTTGCATTTAAGGTTTTTGAAATTCCGACTTTTGCACAATAACTGTAAATGTTGGTTATCATGGTTATTATTTATTTGATAAGTGTTTTGTCCGTCCCTGTTGAATATGATTTCAGGTTCTCTCTCTTCATGACTCCTGGTGCTCACACAGTGAAGCAATAGCAGGCTTCATAACAACCCAGTCATTAAACCATTAGGATAATGTGTGTGTGAAGTGTATGTGTGCGTGTGTAAACCATTAGGCTACAGCTAAACTACTTCCTAGCGTTACTCTTTTATTGCTGCAGAATCCTCGACAGACACACACACAGACAGACCTCTTACTAAGAACAGGCAGCATACTGATTGGGTGGCTTCTAGAGCCAGCAATAGGCACTTTACTGTCAAGGCACAAGGCAAGACCCAGATGCAGACACAGGAGGCAGATGGTTGGAGTCTTACAATGTTTATTAATCCAATAGGGTAAGGCAAGAGAATGGTCGTGGACAGGCAAAAAGGTCCAAACCAGTTCAGAGTCCAATAGGTACCAAAGGGCAGGCAGAATCAAGGTCAGGCAGGCGGGAAAGTAGTCCAGAGTCAGGCAGGGGTCAAAACCAGGAAGACTAACAAAAAGAGAATAGCAAAAGGAGTACGGGGAAAACCACGCTGGTTGACTTGACTAAACATACAAGACGAACTGGCACAGAGAGACAGGAAACACAGGGATACATACACTGGGGAAAATAAGCCACACCTGGAGGGGGTGGAGACAATCACAGGAACAGGTGAAACAGATCAGGGCGTGACACTTTACTATTTCTAGGCAGTGGAATTCCTTTAGCTTCCTTCCATGCCTGTGGACACACACGCTCTTTTAGGCTTTGGTTGAAGATAGAGCAAATGGGGTGGCAATACAGTCTCAATAGTTTACCATCAAGGTTGTCTGTACCTGGCGGCCTGTCATTATTGATGGGTAACAGTCGTTTTTCCACCTCTCCCACACTAACTTGACCAAATTCAAAACGGCAATCCTTCTTTTTCGTTATTAGATATTTTATACAAAAAAATGTGATGGTTCACTGTTCAATGTTGTCATTTCACTTCTGAGTCGTGGTGGAAAAAGTACACAACTATCATTCTTGAGTAAAAGTAAAGATAGCTTAATAGAAAAAGTCACCCAGTAAAATTCTACTTGAGTAAAATTATAAAAGTATTTGGTTTAAATATACTTAGGGTATCATAGGTGAAAGTATACATTAGTTCAAACTTCTTATATTAACCAAACCAGATGGCATCCTTTTCTTGTTTGTTTAATTGACGGAAAGCCACGGGCAACACTCCAACATTCAGACAATTTACAACACAAAGCATGTCGGTTTAGTGAGTCTGCCAGATAAGAGGTGTCAAGGAAAATGTATGGAGTAAAAAGTACAATATTTTCTTCAATGTAGTGAAGTAAAAGTAAAAGTAGTCAAAAATATAAATAGTAATGTACAGATACCCCAAAAAATGACTTAAGTAGTACTTTAAAGTATTTTTTTTTACTTAAGTACTACACCACTGCTTCTGAGTTACTTTCTCCTTACTCTGGGCTCAGGAACTAGGACCTTATCAGGTCAAGAGGGTTGTGACTAGATGGAGTACAGCTATGACTGGAAGTGACTTTTCATAGCAGGTTAGGAGAGCATTTCAGCTAACCCTAAACCCTTTTCCTAACCTAGTTATCCTATCCTTCTATGTTAATTCTCCTAAAATGTTGTACAAATTCTCCTAACCTGCTACATGAATTTACCTTACCTGCTACGTAAGTTCCCCTAACCTGTTACATGAATTATCCTAACCCGCTACATGAATTATCCTAACCTGCTACATGAATTATCCTAACCTGCTACATGAATTATCCTAACCTGTTACATGAATTATCCTAACCCGCTACATGAATTATCCTAACCTGCTACATGAATTATCCTAACCTGTTACATGAATTATCCTAACCCGCTACATGAATTATCCTAACCTGCTACATGAATTATCCTAACCTGTTACATGAATTATCCTAACCTGTTACATGAATTATCCTAACCTGCTACATGAATTATCCTAACCTGTTACATGAATTATCCTAACCTGCTACATGAATTATCCTAACCTGCTACATGAATTATCCTAACCTGCTACATGAATTATCCTAACCTGCTACATGAATTATCCTAACCTTCTACATGAATTATCCTAACCTACTACATGAATTATCCTAACCTGCTACCTGAATTATCCTAACCTGCTACATGAATTATCCTAACCTTCTACATGAATTATCCTAACCTTCTACATGAATTATCCTAACCTGCTACATGAATTATCCTAACCTGCTACATGAATTATCCTAACCTGCTACATGAATTATCCTAACCTGCTACATGAATTATCCTAACCTGCTACTAAAAAGTACATTCTGTTCGTAGCTATATTCCACCTAGTCAGAACTGGTCAAGGGGTTATTGTGTGAAAGAAGTCATCGTGCCAATATTCAATGGCTTTACATTTGCTTGAAATATGTTAATAGCACACTTTATGGAAATGATTATTTGTGCAGCAGGCCTTTTGTAGGTCAAAGCTGAGAGATTTGTAAGCTCAATTTCCACAACCAGTAAAGTACCGAATCTGTACTCTGTTAAGAAGTGTAGAAGTCTGTCTAACACCGTCCTCTTCCTCCCTCCTTCCTCTATTCCCCCGTTCTCTCTGTTCAGCAGTTCTCACTCTCACTCTGCTCCTACACACGCACAAACACACGCACACACACACACACCTCTCTGTTGGATGTCTGGAGGGTGTGACAGTGTTATGCATCACTCAGTGGGGATGCCGAGAGAAGGATGAAGGAGAGTGGGAGAGAGAGAGAGAGAGAGAGAGGGAGGGAGTAGGAGAAAGAGACGCAGAAAATATTCTGTAGAATATTTAACCATTTTGTCTTTAATTGCTCCTTCTTTCTCTTCCTGTTGTACCCTCTCTCTCTCTTTCTCTAATTCCCTCCCTCTCTCTCCTTCTCCCTCTCTCTTTGCATCACATTAGTCAGGCTGGCTGGGCAGTGTGTGTGTGTGTGTGTGTCTCAGGTCCACCAGCTGAGCACAGCCGATTTTACTGACCGGCCCCTCACCCCCAGAGCTTCCTGTAGTGAGCTCACCCTATACACACACACACACACACACACACACACACACACACACACACACACACACACACACACACACACACACACACACACACTCAATGCCACACTGCATATGGTCCAGACTAAACAGACATGGACGTCAGACAAGCAAAACAATGAGGTCAATCACTCCAATAATTACACATCTTTCTTTTTTTTCCATCCATGAAAAAAAAAGTTACAAACACACTCACCCCACTTTCTTTCTGTCTTTCGCTCCCTCCATCCCCCTCTCTCTCCCTCTGTAGTCAGTCAGTACCCTTCTGCCTCTCTCGACCTACTGCTTCTCTACCCTCTCTCTCTCTCACTCTCTCTCTCTCTCTCTCTCTCTCTCTCTCTCTATCCTCTCTCTCTCTCGCTCTGTCGCTCTCTCTCTCTGTCTCTCTCTGTCTCACTCGCTGTCTCTCTCTCCCCCCCTCCCATGCGTGTGTGTGTGTGTCCTGGAGTTAAAACATGATGAGTACAGAGATCCTCGTGGACAGATTCTGTGTCACCTAGAGAGGGGAATCAGACCAGGTTTCAAGCCACAGCCTGTGTGTGTGTGTGGTTTACGGTTATAGTGCAATAAATGTCTGTGCCACTGTTTGTCCTGCCATTTTCCTTTGTTGACGAACAGAGGGGGGAGAGGGAACGACAGACATACAGAGGGAGAGGGAGAGAGGGAACGACAGACATACAGAGACAGGGAGAGAGGGAACGACAGACATACAGAGGGAGAGAGGGAACGACAGACATACAGAGACAGAGGGAGAGAGGGAACGACAGACATACAGAGACAGAGGGAGAGAGGGAACGACAGACATACAGAGACAGAGGGAGAGAGGGAACGACAGACATACAGAGACAGAGGGAGAGAGGGAACGACAGACATACAGAGACAGAGGGAGAGAGGGAACGACAGACATACAGAGACAGAGGGAGAGAGGGAACGACAGACATACAGAGGGAGAGAGGGAACGACAGACATACAGAGGGAGAGAGGGAACGACAGACATACAGAGACAGAGGGAGAGAGGGAACGACAGACATACAGAGGGAGAGAGGGAACGACAGACATACAGAGACAGAGGGAGAGAGGGAACGACAGACATACAGAGGGAGAGAGGGAACGACAGACATACAGAGACAGAGGGAGAGAGGGAACGACAGACATACAGAGACAGAGGGAGAGAGGGAACGACAGACATACAGAGACAGAGGGAGAGAGGGAACAACAGACATACAGAGACAGAGGGAGAGAGGGAACGACAGACATACAGAGACAGAGGGAGAGAGGGAACGACAGACATACAGAGACAGAGGGAGAGAGGGAACGACAGACATACAGAGACAGAGGGAGAGAGGGAACGACAGACATACAGAGACAGAGGGAGAGAGGGAACGACAGACATACAGAGACAGAGGGAGAGAGGGAACGACAGACATACAGAGACAGAGGGAGAGAGGGAACGACAGACATACAGAGGGAGAGAGGGAGATAGAGAGAAGCAGTGAGTCTGCCAGGAAGGCCAGGCATGGAATTTTTGTGACTTCATGTTAATCATTAACACAGTGTTCCCTCCGCAGGCTGCCAAACTAACACGGAAGACCTTCACAAGGCCCTTTTCTCCCTTTCTCTATTTCTCTTTCTCTCTATCTTTCATACACACACGCAAGCCTGTTTCACAGCGTCTTTCCTTTTGCCTCCCCTCTCACACCCCTTTATCTGTTTCTCTCTCACTTTCGCTCTCACGCGCATGCTCCGTCTACCCTTCTCTCTCCCTAGACCCAGAGATAGCAAAAGATCGGTGGTCACGGGAAACGATATGTCATCTGTTTAACAACCTCTCCTCCCCATCACCCCTCTCCCTTCTCCCTCCTTCCACTGCCCCTCCTCCCCCCTAAGGTCAGACAGGCGCTCTCTTCCTTGGCATCACTATGGTTTCACGCACCCGTTGCCCCCGACGACGCCCCCGACAACAGGTCCCCAAAAACATAATTAACGGCGCGGAGAGCTCTCTAAATAAGAAAGAAAACAGGAGGGAGGGAGAGAAGTGGAGAAGAAAGGAGGTGCCAGTTCAGTGTGTGTGTGTGTGTGTGTGTGTGTGTGTGTGTGTGTGTGTGTGTGTGTGTGTGTGTGTGTCACATTTTCTTTTTAAATAATTGCCATGCACTGGGCACAAACTCTTGATGCTCAGAGCCGGCGCTCCCTGGTTAGACCACTGTGCCACTACAGTTCACAATGCTCTGGCGAGCTGTGAGAATGCTTGATGATAGTTGATGGAAACAACGCACTGTTTTTAATTGTTTTCTTTTAAGCCTTCCCCAAACCATAACCTTAACCACTCGGAATTAATGCCCACACTGTTTACCTTTATAGAGATTTTTTGGGGTTTTAACACTGTAAACACGTGGAATTTCGAAGAGAAACTATGAGATCTTGTTTCAGTGTGTGTGTGCGTGTGTGTGCGTGTGCGTGTGTGTGTATAGAGCAAAGCCAAGTCTTTCTGTTGGCGTAACAATAGTGAACGCTCTCCTCTCCTGCCCCTCTCCTCTCTGTGTGTGTGTGTATGCATGTGCGTGCGTGTGTCCTCTCCTGCCCCTCTCCTCTGTGTGAATGTGTGTGTGCGTGTGCATGTGTGTGTATAGAGCAAAGCCAAGTCTTTCTGTTGGCGTAACAATAGTGAATGCTCTCCTCTCCTGCCCCTCCTCTCTGTGTGTGTGTGCATGTGCGTGCGTGTGTCCTCTCCTGCCCGTCTCCTCTGTGTGTGTGTGTGTGTGTGCGCGTGCGTGTGTCCTCTCCTGCCCGTCTCCTCTGTGTGTGTGTGTGTGCGCGCTCATGTGTGTGTGTGTATGTCTGTGTGTGTGTGTGTATGTGCTCGTGTCTGTGTGTGTGTGTGTGTGTGTGTGTCCTCTCCTGCCCGTCTCCTCTCCACAGATTAGGGTTTTTAGAAAGTCCCCGCAGCCACACGGCTTCAGACCGCCTCACATCCCCGACCCCAATAAACACCCCGTTGTGAGACGAGACGAGGGCAGCAAGTTTATTCACATTCAGATCATATTATGTACTTACTCATAACAAGCCCATGGTAACACATTCCTTATCTAAAATACATACACTTTGCCCTTAGTGTTTGTGCTGTAACATTAGGCCTATATAACATTCACTAAAGTTCTATCAATACTGATAGATATATGAGCATAGTAACTCGGAGCCTTAATGTGAAAACAACCAGTGGTGGAAAAAGTACCCAATTGTTATACTTAAGTAAAAGTCAAGATACCTTAAATAGAAAATGACTCAAGTAAACGTGATAGTCACCCAGTAAAATACTACTTGAGTAAAAGTCTAAAAGTATTTGGTTTTAAATATGCTTAGGTATCAAAAGTAAATATAATTGCTAAAACGTACTTAAGTATCAAAAGTAAAAGTATAAATCATTTCAAATTCCTTATATTAAGAAAACCATATGGCACTATTCTTGTTTTTTTAAATTTACGGACAGGCAGGGGCAGACTCCATCACTCAGACAAACAAAGCATTTGTGTTTAGTGAGTCCGCCAGATCAGAGGCAGTAGAGATGACCAGGGATGTTCTCTTGATAAGTGCGTGAATTGGACCATTTTCCTGTCCTGCTAAGCATTCAAAATGTAAGTACTTTTGGGTGTCAGGGAAAATGTGTGGAGTAAAGAGTGCATTATCTTCTTTAGGAATGTAGTGAAGTAAAAGTAAAAGTTGTCAAAAAGATAAATAATAAAGTTTTAAAAATACTTAAGTAGTACTTTAAAGTATTTTTACTTAAGTACTTTACACCACTGAAAATAACTTGTGTTAAGAAAAACACTTTAGTTTGGAGTTTATCTTAATTAGACCAGTTGCTCTTGTTGTTCTGTAAACGTTCAGTACAGTTCTGTTCAGTAGGACTAGAACACTCTCACTTTGCTTATTAAGTTTTATCTATGTGTTATAACAGTGTCATAATAAAGTTTTTTTACAGATGACTTGAGTCATCTACAGATGATGGCCTTGATTAGGCATAGGACCATATACTCTGGTTGTGGTAGTTACGCTCTGAACACAGGAGGACGTGATTGGCTAGAAGAAGCTCCTGATTTTTTGAGAATATTTTTAAAATTTAACCTGAATTTACTAGGCTAAGTCAGTTAACTAAGTCAGTTAATAACAAATTCTTATTTACAATGACGGCCTACACCAGCCAAACCTGGACGGCGCTGGGCCAATTGTGCACCGCCCTATGGGACTCCCAATCACAGCCAGCTGTGATACAGCCTGGAATCGAACCAGTGTGTCTGTAGTTTCGCCTCGGGAGCCCAAGCTTTCTGGGTTCTCCAGGGTTAGAATTCCCTATAGGTCTGTGGATAAGGGCAACTAGTCCTAACCATGGGTTTAAAAAAGAATTTAAAAAATGTAATGCTTGTGTTTTTAACTGTCTAGGCTGCACCTACTTCATACTCTTCGTGGTAGGAGTGACATCACAAGATACAATTGTAGCACTTGTTTTGACTGTTTGAACACACCTACTCATTCACGGGGCTTTCTTGATTTTTACTATTTTCAACATTGTATAATAATAGTGAAGACATCAAAACTATGAAATAACACATATGGAATCATGTAGTAACCAAAAAAGTGTGAAAGAAATCAAAATATATTTTATGTTTGAGATTCTGAAAAGTAGCCACCCTTTGCCTTGATGACAGCTTTGCACATTCTTGGCATTCGCTCAACCAGCTTCATAAGGTAGTCACCTGGAATGGATTTCAATTAACAAGGGGGGCCTTGTTAAAAGTTCAATAATGAAATTTCTATCCTACTTATTTACGCGTTTGAGCCAATCAGTTGTGTTGTGACAAGGTAGGGTTGGTATAAGAAGATAACCCTATTTGGTCAAAAGTTCATATTATGGAAAGAACAGCTCAAATAAGCAAAGAGAAATGACAGTCCAGCATTACTTTAAGACATGAAGGTCAGTCAATCCGGAACATTTCAAGAACTTTGAAAGTTTCTTCAAGGCAGTTGCAAAAACCATCAAGCGCTATGATGAAACTGGCTCTCATGAGGACTGTAGTCCTCAAACGTCCTTATTTGATCTCAAATAAGGACGTGCGACAACGAGGTTCTAGCTCCAGCCTGTTTATTAACCTAACCCTCGCATGTCCTACATAGGTACGGATACCCCCAAGGGACATCCTACTACATCTTCCCCTCTCCCATGAACAAGAACTCAACATGCATAACCACTGAAGCATAACTGAAATGCAATTTGGAAACCAGTATTATTCTCTAACCTGCTACTTCCCATCCTGAAACAGTATGAAAGCATTAAATCACACAGTATGAACATTAACTTAGGTACAGTCTCTTTTTGCTGGGTATGGTTCCCCAGCCGTATGTTTTCTCTTCACGTAACATAGTCTTTCAGCCACTCTGGTGGCTTCACATCCCTTTTTGGGCGCGCTTGTGGCTCTGTGAGCATTCTCTCTCCTTCACCCTCTTTTTGTGCATTTCCTGTGGCCTCAGTCTGTGTGGCTGGTAGACCTGGAAGAGCTCAGAGGTGTGTTTTGTCCTTCCATACCTCCTCTGAGCCTGTGTCCACCAAATAGGAGCGTGGGGCTTCCGCTTTCCTCAGCACTATTGCTGGTGTCTTTAAGTTTGTAATCCACACACGTTGACCTTCGGTCAGCTCTGGCCTCTCCTTAGCACGGTGTCTCCGATTTAAAGTCTCCAGTTTGCGTTTGTTTCAGACGTTTGTCCCTCTCAGCGAAGGCCTTCCTGTTAGGCCATCGGGGTTTAAGCTGAGCCGGCGAGACAGCAAGCTGAGCCGGCGAGACAGGCAATGGGGAACGCAGCCTTCTGCCCATCAGGAGCACGGCAGGCGACGGCCCATGATGCAGTGGTGTAACTCTGTAAGCTAACGGAGCCCTGTATGGATCCTTGTTCTTTTTCAGCAGTCCCTTGACTGTTTTCACAGCTCTCTCTGCCTCACCATTACTCTGTGCATGGTAGGGGCTACTGGTCACATGTATGAAGTCATATTCTGCGGCAAAAGCAGAAAAGGAGCTCGCAGAGAATTGGGGAGCGTCATCTGTAACCAGGACCTCAGTCCTTTCATGAGAAGGTCTCCATTACAGTGGAAGTCACTTTGGTGCACCTCTGCAATCTGCTGCAGTTTGGTCTGAGATGCAGGTAGACTGTCCCTTATTGCATTAATGGACACCTGTACCTCACCCTCCAGACATTGCTCCTCCTCTGATAATGGACGTTTAATTGGGGCCCTGGAGAGTTAATCTGCTGTGACCAGTGCCTTCCCTGGCACATACACCATCTTGTAGGTGAACCTCAGTAATCTGAGGCAGAAGCGCAGAACTCTGGGAGGCAAGTCGTCCAGTGCTTTTGTCCCTAACAGAGCCAACAGTGGTTTGCGATCAGTCTCTGCTGTAAACTGCAGGCCAATACGGTATTGGCTGAGCCTTTCACATGCTCATGTGATAGCCAAGTGCATTTTTCATTGAGTGTCAGGCCAGTTTCCTGGAGTCGGGTCAGAACTGCTGTGAGCCTTACATCATGTTCTGCTCTGGCCCTTCCGCACACGAGCACATCGTCCGCGTGGACTATGCCGCCACTCAGCCCATCCAACAGCTGGGACATGCGTCTTTGGAAATGCTCAGGACCGGAAGCGATTCCAAATGGCAAAACATTAAAACAGTAACGGCCAAACGGTGTTATAAACGTTGTGAGGGCCCTACTCTCTGATGACAGCGGTATCTGCCAGAAACCTGAGCGGGCATCCAGCTTTGTGAAGACTTGTGAGCCATCCAACTGAGCCAGTGACTGCTCCACTGATGGTAAGATGTGTCTCTCTCTGCAGAGTGCCTCATTCAATTTAGTCATGTCCACACAGATCCTTATTTCCCCATTGGCTTTTGGGACCACCACCATCCCTGCACACCAGTCTGTGGGACTCTCTATTTTAGACACCGCCCCAATTTCTTCCATCCTCCCCAACTCTTCCTTTACTCTGGCCAATAAAGGGATAGGCACCTGGCGGGGGGTGGTAAGGGCGTAGGGGACATCACCCTCTTTCAGGCGGATTTTGTAGTCATCTTCTATCCTTCCTAGACCAGAAAACACTTTTGGGAATTTCTTTTTGAAAACCTCACCTGGGTCCTCCAGTTCGCTCACTCTCTCAATGAGTTGTAATGCTTCAATTGCTGGCAGCCCCAGCAACGGTCTGGCTAGAGAGTCAATGACGAAGACAGGCTGGGTGGCACTTTTGTCTTTACTCTCCAGTTTAATCACCAAGTGCCCTACCACTGGTAATATCTTATTACTGGGCCTGTACAGTTGTTTGTTTGTAGAGAGCAAAGGGCCATCTCTGCTATAGCTATACAGCCTAGATGGGATAGCTGTCACTGCTGCCCCAGTGTCTAGTTTAAATGACACAACCTCCCCATTGAGTTTAATGTCTGAATGCCAAAAGAAAAACCTCAAACTAACCTGGGAAGTAAACTATGCAAAAGTAGTCCAATGGACGGTCGTATTGACATTGATAAAGTAATTGCAGCCCTGACCTGTGTTGAAGGATATCTACTTTTATTACATTTTTTGTAGTTGATGCCTTAATGACGCTCCTGTGCTCTCTCTTCCTAGAGAGGTCCTGGGTTTGGGGTCAGATAGGAACTCTTTCTCTCTGATTCTGCTATGGGCTGGGATGAGGGCTCTAACTTCCACGTGGCATTCAGCTGGGTAGTTGATGCCTTAATGACGCTCCTGTGCTCTCTCTTCCTAGAGAGGTCCTGGGTTTGGGGTCAGATAGGAACTCTTTCTCTCTGATTCTGCTATGGGCTGGGATGAGGGCTCTAACTGTTTCCCTTTACTTCTCCCAGAAAGATGCTGTCCTGCTGTACCTCCTCTGAAACCTCATGCATTTGCTTTAATCGACAGACAGCTGAAAAGTGTCCTCTACTGTGACATTTCCTGCATTCCGCATCCTTTGCTGGGCAATCTTTCCATCTGTGGAAAGGGGATTTCCCACATTTGCGACAAACACTTGAACTAGTCTGTGATTGTTTTCTCCACGTCTGTCTCTGTTCTGTGTTCCCCTCCATTGTTTTAGCTCTGTATGAAAATGCATGTATTTCCTCACTCTCTTCGTTCTGCAAGGAGCTGCTGTCGCGCAGCATCGTCTGCTGTCTTTTTACTGTCTCACTCTGCCTAACCTGGTTTACAAGCTTTGGACAAGGTAAGCTGGGAATCCAACTGTAACTTTTCAGAAAGTGATATGTTTCTTATTCCGACTACAATCCGATCTCGGATCAGCTCTTCCCTGAGCACGCCAAACTGACAATGTTCTGCTAGTTTGTGAACAGCTGTGATAAAACTGTCGGTGGTTTCACCCTGCTCCAGTTTGCGCATATTAATCCATTATTAAAATGGATTTATATAGCCCTTCGTAAATCAGCTGATATCTCAAAGTGCTGTACAGAAACCCAGCCTAAAACCCCAGACAGCAAGCAATGCAGGTGTAGAAGCACGGTGGCAAGGAAAAACCCCCTAGAAAGGCCAAAACCTAGGAAGAAACCTAGAGAGGAACCAGGCTATGTGGGGTGGCCAGTCCTCTTCTGGCTGTGCCGGGTGGAGATTATAACAGAACATGGCCAAGATGTTCAAATGTTCATAAATGACCAGCATGGTCAAATAATAATAAGGCAGAACAGTTGAAACTGGAGCAGCAGCACGGCCAGGTGGACTGGGGACAGCAAGGAGTCATCATGTCAGGTAGTCCTAGGCATGGTCCTAGGGCTCAGGTCCTCCGAGAGAGAGAAAGAAAGAGAGAATTAGAGAGAGCACACTTAAATTCACACAGGACACCGAATAGGACAGGAGAAGTACTCCAGATATAACAAACTGACCCTAAACTACTGCAGCATAAATACTGGAGGCTGAGACAGGAGGGGTCAGGAGATGCTGTGGCCCCATCTGAGGACACCCCCGGACAGGGCCAAACAGGAAGGATATAACCCCACCCACTTTGCCAAAGCACAGCACCACACCACTAGAGGGATATCTTCAACCACCAACGTATAGCCCACAAAGATCTCCGCCACGGCACAGGGGGGGGCGCCAACCCAGACAGGAAGATCACATCAGTGACTCAACCCACTCAAGTGACGCACCCCTCCTAGGGACGGTATGAAAGTGCCCCAGTAAGCCAGTGACTCAGCCCATGTAATAGGGTTAGAGGCAGAGAATCCCAGTGGAAAGAGGGGAACCGGCCAGGCAGAGACAGCAAGGGCGGTTCGTTGCTCCAGAGCCTTTCCGTTCACCTTCCCACTCCTGGGCCAGACTACACTCAATCATATGACCCACTGAAGAGATGAGTCTTCAGTAAAGACTTAAAGGTTGAGACAGAGTTTGCGTCTCTTACATGGGTAGGCAGACCATTCCATAAAAATGGAGCTCTATAGGAGAAAGCCCTGCCGCTTAGAAATTCTAGGGACAATTAGGAGGCCTGCGTCTTGTGACCGTAGCGTACGTATAGGTATGTACGGCAGGACCAAATCAGAGAGATAGGTAGGAGCAAGCCCATGTAATGCTTTGTAGGTTAACAGTAAAAACCTTGAAATCAGCCCTTGACTTGACAGGAAGCCAGTGTAGGGAGGCTAGCACTGGAGTAATATGATCAAATTTTTTGGTTCTAGTCAGGATTCTAGCAGCCGTATTTAGCACTAACTGAAGTTTATTTAGTGCTTTATCCGGCTAGCCGGAAAGTAGAGCATTGCAGTAGTCTAACCTAGAAGTGACAAAAGCATGGATTAATTTTTCTGCATCATTTTTGGACAGAACGTTTCTGATTTTTGCAATGTTACGTAGATGGAAAAAAGCTGTCCTTGAAATGGTCTTGATATGTTCTTCAAAAGAGAGATCGGGGTCCAGAGTAACGCCGAGGTCCTTCACAGTTTTATTTGAGACAACTGTACAACCATTAAGATTAATTGTCAGATTCAATAGAAGATCTCTTTGTTTCTTGGGACCTAGAACAAGCATCTCTGTTTTGTCCGAGTTTAAAAGTAGAAAGTTTGCAGCCATCCACTTCCTTATGTCTGAAACACATGCTTCTAGCGAGGGCAATTTTGGGGCTTCACCATGTTTCATTGAAATGTACAGCTGTGTGTCATCCGCATAGCAGTGAAAGTTAACATAATGTTTTCGAATGACATCCCCAAGAGATAAAATATATAGTGAAAACAATAGTGGTCCTAAAATGGAACCTTGAGGAACACCGAAATTTATTACTGCCACTTTTAGTGAGTTTGGTACACATCCGGTGGATAGAGAGCCGTTTATTATGTTCAACATAGGAGGGCCAAGCACAGGAAGCAGCTATTTCAGTAGTTTAGTTGGAATAGGGTCCAGTATGCAGCTTGAAGGTTTAGAGGCCATGATTATTTTCATCATTGTGTCAAGAGATATAGTACTAAAACACTTGAGCGTCTCTCTTGATCCTAGGTCCTGGCAGAGTTGTGCAGACTCAGGACAACTGAGCTTTGAAGGAATACGCAGATTTAAAGAGGAGTCCGTAATTTGCTTTCTAATAATCATGATCTTTTCCTCAAAGAAGTTCATGAATTTATCACTGCTGAAGTGAAAGTCATCCTCTCTTGGGGAATGCTGCTTTTTAGTTAGCTTTGCGACAGTATCAAAAAGGAATTTCGGATTGTTCTTATTTTCCTCAATTAAGTTGGAAAAATAGGATGATCGAGCAGCAGTAAGGGCTCTTCGGTACAGCACGGTACTGTCCTTCCAAGCTAGTCGGAAGACTTCCAGTTTGGTGTGGCGCCATTTCCGTTCCAATTTTCTGGAAGCTTGCTTCAGAGCTCGGGTATTTTCTGTGTACCAGGGAGCTAGTTTCTTACGAGAAATGTTTTGAGTTTTTAGGGGTGCAACTGCATCTAGGGTATTGCGCAAGGTTAAATTGAGTTCCTCAGTTAGGTGGTTAACTGATTTTTGTCCTCTGGCGTCCTTGGGTAGACCGAGGGAATCTGGAAGGACATCAAGGAATCTTTGTGTTGTCTGTGAATTTATAGCACGACTTTTGATGTTTCTTGGTTGGGGTCTGAGCAGATTATTTGTTGCAATTGCAAACGTAATAAAATGGTCCAGGATTATGAGGAAAAACATTAAGATCCACAACATTTATTCCATGGGACAAAACTAGGTCCAGAGTATGACTGTGACAGTGAGTGGGTCCAGAGACGTGTTGGACAAAACCCACTGAGTCGATGATGGCTCCGAAAGCCTTTTGGAGTGGGTCTGTGGACTTTTCCATGTGAATATTAAAGTCACCAAAGATTAGAATATTATCTGCTATGACTACAAGGTCCGATAGGAATTCAGGGAACTCAATGAGGAACGCTGTATATGGCCCAGGAGGCCTGTAAACAGTAGCTATAAAAAGTGATTGAGTAGGCTGCATAGATTTCATGACTAGAAGCTCAAAAGACAAAAACGTCTTTTTTTTTTTGTAAATTGAAATTTGCTATCGTAATTGTTAGCAACACCTCCGCCTTTGCGGGATGCACGGGGGATATGGTCACTAGTGTAGCCAGGAGGTGAGGCCTCATTTAACACAGTAAATTCATCAGGCTTAAGCCATGTTTCAGTCAGGCCAATCACATCAAGATTATGATCAGTGATTCGTTCATTGACTATAATTGCCTTTGAAGTAAGGGATCTAACATTAAGTAGCCCTATTTTGAGATGTGAGGTATCATGATCTCTTTCAATAATGACAGGAATGGAGGAGGTCTTTATCCTTGTGAGATTGCTAAGGCGAACACCGGCATGTTTAGTTTTGCCCAACCCAGGTCGAGGCACAGACACGGTCTCAATGGGGATAGCTGAGCTGACTACACTGACTGTGCTAGTGGCAGACTCCACTATCCTGGCAGGCCAGGCTAACTGCCTGGCCTGCACCCTATTTCATTGTGGAGCTAGAGGAGTTAGAGCCCTGTCTATGTTGGTAGATAAGATTAAACCTAGCTCTCTCAAAAATAATGTTGTCTCCCTACAAAATGTGTTTCAAAACAGTCTTTAAGGGCACTTCAACGTTGAAGCATTTAATATATCCTCGGCTTCATCACCCATAGAGCAGATCAGTGTATTAACTTGAAATGCCTCATTTTTCACGTTTAAGCCTGATGCTACCCTGTACCTTTCAAAGCGCCTGATCCATTTCGGCCAGTTTTGAATGTCCATACAAACAAAATTCTCCGGGGGACTAATGCGAAATCCGTCAGCACTGGCCACTGGCCTGTCCGTGTTTGCGCCAGAGCCCGTTGAACTTGGAGTCGCAAACCCTGAAATCCCACCAGCTTCTTCCTCTTGCAACATGTTGCTTAGCAGTAAGTCCTTGCTCGTTAGCTAGCACAATAATGATATGCGCTGTTTTATCTCCAACACTGTGCCCTCCCTGCTTTGAAACAGCCTGAATGTATGATTTACTTGGTACGTCCTTCACGTTTATGTGAATTTTAAAACCACTTCTGATACCATGTAGTATGATCTAAAATAAGGACGCGCGACAACGAGGTTCTAGCTCCAGCCTGTTTATTAACCTAACCCTCGCATATCCTACATAGGTACGGATACCCCGAAGGGACATCCTACTACAAGGACCGCCACAGGAATGGAAGACCTCTGCTGCAGAGGATAAGTTCGTTAGAGTTACCAGCCGAAGAAACAGACACATTTCAACATCAACTGTTCAGAGGAGACTGCGTTAATCAGGCCTTCATGGGTGAATTGCTTTAAAGAAACTACTACTAAAGGACACCAATAAGAAGAAGAGACATGCTTGGGCCAAGAAAAACGAGCAATGGACATTAGACCAGTGGAAATCTGTCCTTTGGTCTGATGAGTCCAAATCTGAGATTTTTGTTTCCATCCGCCGTGTCTTTGTGAGACGCAGAGTTGGTGAACGGATGATCTCCTCATGTGTGGTTCCCACCGTGAGGCATGGATGAGGAGGTGTGATGGTGCTTCGCTGGTTACACTGTCTGTGATTTATTTAGAATTCAAGGCACACTTAACCAGCATGGCTACCACAGCATTATGCAGTGATACGCCATGCCATCTGGTTTGCACTTAGTGGGACTAACATTTGATTTTCAACAGGACAACGACCCAACACACCTCCAGGCTGTGTAAGGGCTATTTGACCAATAAGGAGAGTGATGGAGTGCTGCATCAGATGACCTGCCCTCCACAATCACCTGACCTCAACCCACTTGAGATGGTTTGGGATGAGTCAAACCGCAGAGTGAAGGAAAAGCAGCCAACAAGTGCTCAGCATACTGTATGTGGGAACTCCTTCAAGACTGTTGGAAAAGCATTCCAGGTGAAGTTGGTTGAGAGAATGCCAAGAGTGTGCAAAGCTGTCATCAAGGCAAAGGGTGGCTACTTTGAAGAATCTTAAACATAAAATATATTTAGATTTGTTTAACACTATTTTGGTTACTACATGATTCCATATGTGTTATTTCGTCGTTTTGATGTCTTCACTATTATTCTACAATGTAGGAAATCATTGAATGAGTAGGTGTGTCCAAACCTTTGACTGGTACTGTATATATGTATATATATACTGTATATCCAATACAGAAATGTAATAATTTTCAAAGTTCAGAATTTCTCTGTTTTTTACCTCCCTCTCGCCCCCCTCCTCTCTCTCTCAATTCAATTCAATTCAAGGGGCTTTATTGGCATGGGAAACACGTTAACATTGCCAAAGCAAGTGAAGTAGATCATCTTTCTCTCTTTCTCTCACTTCCTCCCTCTTTCTCTCTCTTCCTCCCTCTATCTATCGCTCCCCCTCTCTCTTTCTATCTCTTGCCTCCCTCCCTCCTCTCTCTCTCTCTCTCTCTCTCTCTCTCTCTCTCTCTCTCTCCTTCTGTCTCTCTGTCTGGCACTAAGAATTTCTTGACAAATCTTGCGTTGCAGTGATGTTATGACGCCTGTGGTGTAGCTGGGGTCGCACCCTGTCTCCTAACCACAAACACGCACGCAGACACACACCCTTATGTCTGACCTCCCGTCTTTCAAATACTCGGCATGATTTGAGAGAATCAACATATTTTTAAAGACACCCAGACATTCCATCTCTTTCTCTCTCTCTCGCTCTCTATCACTCTGTCTGTCTGTCTCTTTCACTCTTTCTCTGTTTCTTGCCCATCCTTTTCCCTCCACCCTCTCTCTTGCTTGTCTATATATCTATATCATATTTCTCTCTCTCTCTCTCTCTCTCTTACACACACCAGTGTCTGTCTAGGTCATTTATTGGGCAACTGGAGCCAGACAGAGAGACAGAGAGAGAGAGGGGGGTAGTTAGAGAGTGAGTGTGTGTGTGTGTAACCCGATGAGTGTGTGTGTGGAGGAGTAGCAGGGAGTGTCTGAACACACTACTGGGCAACGGCCCACACACACACACAGTACAGACTAGTGATGTGCGGGTTGACTCATAACCAGCAGGCCCCGCGGCGGGTTTAGGGTAAATAAATATTGTTTGGATCAAGGGCGTATGGATGGTGGGTTGAATAAAGAGAAAACAATACCTTGAAAAATGCTTAATGGCCGAGATCCTTTTAGCACTTACATTCGGATAGCCACGCTTTCGTCGCCCTCATGCTGGTGCTAGCAAGTGAGCATGCAGACTAGGTAGTGCTAGGTATCAAAGTCAAGCCAATGTAGGCTGGAAATGACAGTGAGCTTTTGATTGGTCAATAGTGACACAACGTCTCAAAAGTATTTGCATAATGTTCAGCTTTCCCCCAACTTTGGTCCCACATTCATTCTATCGATTGAATGACATTATTCTGGCAAGCAAGGGTTCAACTAGCCTACGTTAACAATATGTCTCAGAATTAGAAGCAGAAACACATCTAAACCCGTCAACAGAAAAGTCCTCTTCCCCTGTCATAAAAACCTTCCGCCATCTCTGACTGTAGCCTACAGCCCATTTTCTGATATTAGCAGGTTAGGGTTGGATGCAGACCTCAGATTTTCACTTTACCACATATAGTCGGGCAAATGCGGATTGGTTATTTGCAATTGTGGGCGGGATTCCGGGGTGACGAACGGCTGACCCGCGCACCACGGACACGCTCTTGTTGTCGGCCTTGCAGCATGTTGGCATTGAGGAACATTCGATGCAGCAACTTGAAATGTCCTCACTTTCTGCCCTTATTATGATGCCAAAAGATTCAAAAGATATGTAAGCAAATAACTTCAGCATCTCCTCTCTCTTGCTGCTACAAGCCACGACACGCTGGAGTTTAGTGGTAGGAGGCAAGTAAAAGAGCTCTCAGAAACAAACAATTATGTCATCTAGACAAGAAGAATATTACAGATAGAGTTCAATGGACTCAGTGTGTCAATGTTAGCTTATGCAGTGTATACACATGTATAGTAAGTGGTGGATTGAGTATGAGCAAGTGTGTTTATAGACACACGATTTAAGAGAGGGAGATTAAGGGAGAGAGAGGGACAGAGGGCGGGGGTGGAGGGAGAGAGAGAGAGAGACAGAGAAGAGAGAGCGCGGTCATTCGACACAGAGAGAGAGAGAGCATTAAAAAAACAGAGGAACAGAGGGTAGGAAGACACTGAAAGAGAAAGAGAGAGAAATAGAGATTGAAGGAGAGAGAGATCATTAGACACTGAAAGAGAGAGGGAGGAGAGAGAGAGAGAGGACTCAGTGTAACCTAACCCATTGAGGCTCCAGGTGCAGAGGGTTGATCAGTGCGTTTGGGCTGGCATTTCCCCCCTCTACCCCCCCGCCCCCTCCCGGCTTTACAGCTCTCCTAAATGGCACCCTATTCGTTATATAGCGCACTACTTTTGACCAGGGCCCATAGGGCTCTGGCCAAAAATAGTGCACTGTGTAGGGAATTGGTTGCCATTTGGGATGCTCTCTACTCTTCTACCCCCCCGCCCCCATCCTGGGCATACTGAGAGCCTGTCTTTGTATAGCTGCCAGGAGTGCTACCGCAGAGTGCCAGCAAACACACATACAAACGAGCATTGCACGCACGCACGCACACACACACAAAGAGACACAGACACACAAATGCAGTGCACGCACGTGAGCGACACACACACACACACACTCGTCCTCGAGACACTCCTTACCTACCAGCTTTCGCAGTCTCATCTCAGAATGAGACGTTCAGCCGTGTTTGCCAAACGTCACATGTCGAAGTTGTTCTGCTCTAACACCCTGTACCTCTTCCAACCTTTTTCCCTGCTCTTCATCCCAGTAACGCTCCTTCTCATCCCTCCTTTTCCTCACCCCTATTCCTCACTCTTCAGTGTATGGAGGTTGGGTAAGGTAGCCTGTACTGTACAATGCTGAGGGGGTGTTTGTCTGTGGCTTGGATCAGACTTCAGAGTCGGAGTGCCAAACTAACAGAGGAGAACTTATACCTCTCTCTATCATTTTTTTCCCCCACTCTCTTTCTTTCTTGTTCACTCACTACCTCTTATTTCTCGTTCTCTGTTTCAGTGGAGCTCCTTGATGATGCCGCTGGCTCGCTCCACATGCCCCCCCTCATACATCACACACGGACGCACACACACACGCTCACGCTCACACACACACACAGTTGTCCCGTGGGGTTGCTGTAACTGTGCCAGGCCCACTGCTGTTCCACCTGGACCCCTCTCCAGGGAGTACTCATCCTCCTTTCTCCTCACTCCATACCTCCTTCCATCGCTCTCTCTCTCTCTATTGCCACTCTCTTTCCATCTCTTCCTGTATCTCCCTCACCTTCTCCTTCCATCCTTTCTCTCCCTCCTCCCTTCATCCTCTATCTCCCCAGTCCCCACTCTTCATCCTCCCTTTCCATTCCCCCGTCCCTTTCCCTCCTCCTCCTCCTCCTCCCGTTCCCCTCTCCTCCCTTTCCCTCCTCCTCCTCCCTTTTTACTCACATTATTCTCAAAGCAGGTGTTTAAATGTAATCCGCCCATTACCCCTCCATTACTGGTCGTGTTATTTCAACCCTAACAGCCTCATGACTGACAACCTATTCCCCATAGGCTCTGGTCAAAAGTAGTGCACTATATAGGGAATAGAGTGCCATTTAGGACACATCCAGTCTTATTTCAACCCAAACCTACCAGGGGTTGGCCACTCATAAAAACACACAAGGACCCCCTTCTTAACCGCTAACCTATGACCCCATACAGCTGGTTGAATGTCTACAGCTTCATGTTGACCCTATGTCTGCATTGAACCCTAGCTGGTTAAACGCACACACACACACACACAGGGTTGGGGAGTACAGATTACATGTAATCCGTTACATGTAAGGGATTACAAAAACCGGTAACTGTAATCGGTTACATTACCAGCAAAAATATTGTAATATTGTCAGATTACAGATACTTCTGAAAAACTAGATGATTACTTTTAAATACAGAAAGGATGTCTGCTAAAAAAATATGTTTGACCCTTCTCTGTTTTCTCAATGACATTCAAATCAGCTTTGAAAAAAGGCACAGGTTTAAGTTTGTACCACCAGAGTGAGTCTGACCACAAGTCAGATGACACACCAAATGCGTTTGATCAATCGCGGTAAAAGAGCAAGAATAGTCTTTTGTAGGCTACAGTCCAAGCTATGTCTTCCAATAGTCTGACTGCTGTTGGCTTCCAAAGATTAACCAACTTGAATAAACGCTTGGAGGTAAGGATGACAGCAGTAGTAGTAGTGTCGCACACGAGCAGGGAAAGTTCTGCCCACAACTTTTCTATGGGTTTGAGGTCAGGGCTTTTTGATGGCCACTCCAATACCTTGCCTTTGTTGTCCATCAGCCATTTTTCCACAACTTTGAAAGTATACTTGGGGTCATTGTCCATTTGGAAGACCCATTTGCGGCCAAGCTTTAACTTCCTGACTGATGTTTTACGATGTTGCTTCAATATATCCACATAATCTTCCTCCCTCATGATGCCATCTGTTTTGTGAAGTGCACCAATCCCTCCTGCAGCAAAGCACCCCACAACATGATGCTGCCACCCCTGTGCTTCACGGTTGGAATGGTGTTCTTCGGCTTGCAAGCCTCCCCCTTTTCCTCCAAACATAACGATGGTCATTATGGCCAAACAGTTCTATTTTTCTTTCATCAGACCAGAGGACATTTCTCCATGTGCAGTTGCAAACTGTAGTCTGGCTTTTCTATGGCGGTTTTGGAGCAGTAGCTTCTTCCTTGCTGAGCGGCCTTTCAGGTTATGTCGATATGGGACTCGTTTTACTGTGGATATAGATACTTTTGTACCTGTTTCCTCCAGCATCTTCACAAGGTCCTTTGCTGTTGTTCTGGGAATGATTTGCACTTTTCGCACCAAATTACCTTCATCTCTAGGAGATAGAATGCGTCTCCTTCCTGAGCAGTATGACGGCTGCCTGGTCCCATGGTGTTTATACTTGCGTATTATTGTTTGTTCAGATGAACGTGGTACCTTCAGGCATTTGGAAATTGCTCCCAAGGATAAACCAAACTTGTGGAGGTCTACAATTTTTTTTCTGAGGTTTTGGCTATTTCTTTTGATTTCCCCATGATGTCAAGCAAAGAGGCACTGAGTCAGAAGGTAGGCCTTGAAATACATCCACAGGTACACCTCCAATGGACTCAAACGATGTCAATTGGCCTATCAGAAGCTTCTAAAGCCATGATATACTTTTCTGGAATTTTCCAAGCTGTTTAAAGGCACAGTCAACTTAGTGTATGTAAACTTCTGACCCACTGGAATTGTGATACAGTGAATTATAAGTGAAATAATCTGTCTGTAAACAATTGTTGGAAAAAGGACTTGTGTCATGTACAAAGTAGATGTCCTAACCGACTTGCCAAAACTATAGTTTGTTAACAAGACATTTGTGGAATGATTGAAAACTAGTTTTAATGACTCCAACCTAAGTGTATGTAAACTTCTGACTTCAACTTAATATAAATATATATATATTTATATATACAGTATCAGTCAAAAGTTTGGACACATCTACTCATTCCAGGACTTCTATTTACTTTTACTTTTTTCCATATTGTAGAATAATAGTGAAGACATCAAAACGATGAAATGACACATGGAATCATGTAGTAACTAAAAAAGTGTTAAACAATATATTCTATATTTGAGATTATTCAAAGTATCCACCCTTTGCCTTGATAACAGCTTTGCACAATCTTGGCATTCTCTCAACCAGCTTCATGAGGTAGTCACCTGGAGTGCATTTCAATTAACAGGTGTGCCTTGTTAAAAGTTCATTTGTGGAATTTCTTTCCTTCTTAATGCATTTGAGCCAATCAGTTGACAAGGTAGGGGTGGTATACAGAAGATAGCCCTATTTGGTAAAAGACCAAGTCCATATTATGGCAAGACAGCTCAAATAAGAAAAGAGAAATGACAGTCTATCATTACTTTAAGACATGAAGATCAGTCAATCCGGAACATTTCAAGAACTTTGAAAGTGCAGTCGCAAAACCATCAAGCGCTATGATGAAACTGGCTCTCATGAGGACCGCCACAGCAAAGAAAGACCCATAGTTACCCCTGCTGCAGAGGATAAGTTCATTAGAGTTACCAGCCTCAAAAAGTGCAGCCCAAATAAATTATTCACAGGGTTCAAGTAACAGACACATCTCAACATCAACTGTTCAGAGAAGACTGCGTAAATCAGGCCTTCGTGGTCGATTTCCTGCAAAGAAACCACTACTAAAGGACACCAATAATAAGAAGAGACTTGCTTAGACCGGTGGAAATCTGTCCTTTGGTCTGATGGGTCTAAATTTGAGATTTTTGGTTCCAACTGCCATTATCTTTGTGAGACGCAGAGTTGGTGAACGGATGATCTCCGCATGTGTGGTTCCCACCGGGAAGCATGGAGGAGGAGGTGTGATGGAGTGGGGGTGCTTTGCTGGTGACACTGATTTATTTAGAATTCAAGGCACACTTAACCAGCATGGCTGCCACAGCATTTTGCAGAGATACGCCTTCCCATCTGTTTTGCTTTTAGTTTGACTATCATTTGTACAGCCTCATAACGTGGTTAAAACAGTAATGTTGATATCATGGATGATCAGTCCTTGCATCCATAGCTCTGTCTATTCATCTGATAGTTGTTACATTTCTCCAGGCCCATCCCTCAGCTTTTTACCCAAACCATTTTGTCGTTGTTTCATCTGGGGATTTGCTGCATATTCTCAAGGTATCAAAGTGTCACCAACAAAAAGGTAAACAATAGGCCTGTAGCAAATGCAGCATATGGCATTCATTTTTCACATGTAAATATAACTTTTCAGTAGTGCTCTAAGCATGGCATTCCATGAGCGCAGCATTTATTTTTCATGAGCCCATGACAACATATTCATGAACAACGGAGTAGGGCTGGCTAATAAATCCTTAGTTTTGGGGTTAAGCTCAGGTAAAACAATTTGACTAATCCATACTTCCATATTTCAAAGTCCTTATTGTCGAAGATCAAGGGGTATAACATTTATTGGAATGAATGGAATTCTGATGGACTTTGGTTTTTATTGTAAACATATAATTGAATCAGATTATTATCTGTAGTAGAAAGCGATGGGTTGAACGAAACCTACATAACAAACCCATAAAGTAAAATGTAACATCCAGATATGGCCAGCTATGTAAACTTTAACATTGATTTATCCTGCAATAGATGTTGTTCAATTGGTAACATACATTTTTGTCTTCTTGTAATGCCTCTTAAGGGGAAAGTAATCTAAAAGTAATGTAATCAGATTACATGCCTGAGTTGGGGTAATCCAAAAGTTACGTTACTGATTACAATTTTGGACAGGTAACTAGTGGCGTTAACGGATTACATTTAGAAAATAACCTATCCAACCCTGCCCACACACATGCACACACACATCTCCACTGACCCTGGTTAAAAGCTGACACTGTAAGGCCCTTCTCTCAAGGTCAACTGATTGACTGGCTGCACATAGGAAGAGAGTCTATACGTGTGGAACATGGCAATTAATAAGGTAGGGTAGATGTTACCTCTGTAGGTACAGATCTAGGATCATTTTACTTGACATCTTTAATCTGCACATGGTTATATTCTTATGAAATCAATATAATAACTGACTGACTGCACATAAGTGAATAGAGTCTATATGTGTGGAGCATGGCAATTACCTATAGGAACAGATCTAGGATCAGCTTACCCCACATCCACCATCCACACATGGGTATTGTATGTTTTTTTTATATCTTAAATGCATATACCAGTCATCTTGTACGCACAAAAAAAAAAACTGGTTTAGTGTGAGGAAATATTTGTAGTGAAAATATTATATATAATTTTTAAATATACTCATTGATATTAGTTATTAAAACGGTATTACAAAGATATTTTAAC